>NC_065510.1:15465393-15467733 GCF_006386435.1 Epinephelus moara | reverse complement strand
ATTGGCAATGGTACCACTGTACTTTCAATAAAACAATCAAATTCACAAAAACTCTGTCTGAATACATTGCTCTTCTTAATGGGTTCAGTTGACTATTTAATCTGCAATTTCCTATGACCTGTATCCCAAACACACACCATGTGAAACTGTAGGTGGGCAACTGTGCACTCAATGGGTATGGACTAGTACTAATAATTTATGCTTGGCATCCATTTTTTGATACGTTATTGCCATCAGAATATCAGAATACTATGCTGTGTTGATTATTTTCCCCACCCCTAGTGGTTATGTCTTTTTCTATTTACAATCTATGGTCCCACATAACCCCAACTCTCTTTGCGTGTGTACAGCTTAAGTGAAGTTGACAAAAGCAGTACAGTAGCAGTGTAGTAGTTGCTGCATGTTGCTGGACTTTAAATTGTTTGTTTGAAGCTAAAGAAGTCTCGATGAAAGAAATGTGTAAAAGCGTAATGTGAGCCTGAATTAGAATCCATGAGGAGGAAGTCAAGCCTGAGAAAACCTCATCATCAAGTGACCTTTAAAAAGAAAACAATAAAACACAGCTTGAATAACACCAGTTTCATCCCAAACCTGTAATAGAACAGGCCACAACTGCAGGGATTTTGCTGCTTTAAGAGAAAATTAGGTGGCATCTTGGCACAGCTGACCAGGTCCTGTCACTGCACTTAATTTAACTCCCAAACTACTGCTGTTTCAATTTTATGCTTTTCTACACACACATTTTCAGAGCTGACTAACACAGCAGTGTCCAAGTGAAAGCAATCTTTAGCTTTGTGAATCCAATTTTGTTAATGTTTTCATGGCTTTGACGACCAAAACAGCCCCGAGAGTTAACCAGGATGAATATATAATCTTTGCTAATATGTGGGTTTGTAGTAGCCAAAGATACTGTCCTCAGAAAATGATTTCATCAGGTGAAGTGGTACTTAGTGTGAGCATAAACCTATATAGCTAAAGAAGAGGGACTTTTCTGAATCTGAAGACAAGATTTTGGACACATAATATGTCCACATAATATGTCCGCGCAATTTAAGGCAATAATGGGAAAATAAGACCAGGGGCCATATTCACAAACATTTTGAGATCACTCTCTGAGAGCTCTTAACTTAGTCTAAAAATTGTTAGTAAAGAGTCCTAGCTTAGGAGTGATTTAGGAAAGTTCTCAGAGCAACTCTGAGCAAGGAAAGGACAGAAACTTTTACCTTAGTGAAGAGGTGTGGTTGACCCCGTTGTTAGGTATGATGCTTTCTTTTAACAGATGTGATTGGTTGTCAGAGACACGCCCCTTTTGTGAGCCTGCAAGGTGTGGACACCCAGTGGAAATGAAATGAAATGCTTAGTGTGAAAGAGTTGTCATGTCATTAGTGTGATCACTCTGCTGATAGAAGGTTGAGACAGACCAAAGTCATCACGGCTGCTCTGTTGCATTTTTCTAGTTTTCTGAATATGTTACTGTTGTTGTTTATTTTTGCCGTTTTACCGTTGGGTGGGGAAATGTGTGCATATCCCTAATGAGATCAATCACACACATCCCTGCATGATATAATCTGTAGCATTTCATTTCATTCAGACCTCTTTGTGTTTCCATTCCATTTTCCTTTGATTAGGAAACTCTTAAGCTGCTTAAAAGTCCTCCTGCCTACTCTTAACAGTTTTTCACCTTTGGAGCTCTTTTAAGGTCTAAGATACTATAATCTATTATTAGCTATTATAAGCCATTATCTATTACTATCTTTACAAGGACCGAGTCTCAACTTTAAGGGGAAATTCTAAGAAAACGTCACAATTCCAAAAATGATCTTAGAATTTTGTTACTAGGAGCACTTAGGTCTTAGTACTAGGAAGCTTTGTGAATATGGTCCCAGGACTTTGCAGCTGTTTGCTTGTGGCTTTTGCCTTTATTAACGGTTTCTTGTGGTTCTCATTTACCTGCAGATATTTCCCAAAGCCGTTTGGATGCTTCAACTCAATGTGCTGTTTCAAATTTGTTGTTACTGTGGCTGACGTTCATACTGTTTTTTCCCCAAACCTGGCTAAATTTGCTTAAAAATGTGAGATGTTTTTCTATCGATACTGATATTTTCATAAATGTTCTTAAAATAATTATATGAACTGGCCTCAGATGTACCATCTGTGTCGGCTGCTGGTGTTGTGTCAGTCAATCAATCAATTCAATCAATCAATCAATTTTATTTATAAAGCCCAATATCACAAATCACAATTTGCCTCACAGGGCTTTACAGCATACGACATCCCTCTGTCCTTATGACCCTCGCAGCGGATAAGGAAAAACTCCCCAAAAAAAACCCTTTAACGGGG
>NC_065510.1:15436571-15462058 GCF_006386435.1 Epinephelus moara | reverse complement strand
AGGGAGTCATTATCAACGTCGACATGAATGTTAAAATCGCCTACAATAATAACTTTATCTGATTTAAGAACTAAACTGGATAAAAACTCTGAGAATTCAGATACAAATTCAGAATACGGGCCAGGAGCACGGTACACTATAACAAATAAAAGTGGCTGCGAGGTTTTCCAAGTCGGATGTAAAAGACTAAGAACGAGGCTTTCAANGTACACTATAACAAATAAAAGTGGCTGCGAGGTTTTCCAGGTTGGATGTAAAAGACTAAGAACGAGGCTTTCAAATGAATTATAATCTAGTTTAGGTTTAGGGCTGATTAACAGACTAGAGTTAAAAATGGCTGCAACTCCCTCCTCCTGGCCGCTGCCAGTATGCTGGGTGCTGTAAAACACTGCGTGAGCATCATTACCTGTTGATCATGTTCACATTCATCAGCTGCAAACAGATACATTTAGTCTATGGTTCACCAAAAATTGAACACCTTCAATGAGCTAGCTCTTTTAGCACGTTCATGCACAACACTGCCTTTAGTTACGGTGTTACTCAGCAGAACACACTGAGCTTCAACAAAAGTGCTGAATGCATTTTTTCCTCATAAAACTTTTGCAAAGCACAACCTAAATTTTCCACATCTGTTTACTTGTTAGCTCCCTCTTCTTTACTGCCTTTGTCTTCATACTGCTGTTTATTGTTGCATTACCTCCGCATGTAGAACAGTGGAATAGTGTGAGACCATTGGCAGGAATGTTTATTGCATCACCCATGTGCACAAGCACCAGCAGGGCCGTTAATAGGCTTGAGGAAGTGGACATTTTTGAAAATAATTTGATACGCCCTTTGTACTTTCAGAAGTCAGTCTTTGCCGTCCATTATGCACATTAGATTATTAAACTAAAACCCCACTGCTCACTCTTCACTAAACCTGAGAGAAGACAGGAGACAGACTCTACAGAGGGACACTGATGAACGCTGATGCTCGCTGTCATATCATAAACCTGCTGGGTGCCACTTATTTTGTGACCCTGCTGTCAATTTGCTGACACCACTGTTAGAATCTTGTGTAAATTACCAAGCCACTTATGCCTGATACAAACATTATAATATGACCCTCACCGGGATAATTCCTTAATGGCAGTCATGTAGTCAGTGAGTCATTTTACCAAAAGGTAGCTTATTATGATAAACATGAGAGTATAGAAGCGGATCAAGAGAGAGAGACACACCCCTCTCTCCCTCTCAAACTCAGACTGAACTTAGATCAAACTGAAAAACTCTGCAGTGCTAATCAAATATAAACCTAGATTTTGTTACTGTATCGCCTATTTCTCACCTAAAATGCCTTCAGAAACATATTTTAGTGCACTGTTTAGTTGTAATACAAGAATTTCTGAACAGAAAGTGGTAACCATACTGTTTACTGTATTGGAAAAATGTAGGCTGCAGGTTTGTCATGGAGGCACATGGAAGGGCAGGGAGGTGTGCTTTTCAGCCTTAGGCTTTCCATGTAGGGACGCAGAAGGACGGAGAGGCCCCAGAACAGAGCCATACTCCCAAATATAATACTGCAAATGGAAATATTTTTTTTCTCTGACCAAAGTGGTCCTGACTGAAATGTAATTTGAGATCTGTATTACCAACCAACCATCATGTTGTTACCTGTGGAAAAACAGCCAAGCTCACATTATGTCACCCACCAGTGGGAGCGATTATTGGTCCAGCGCAATTTTTCTCCACTCATGTACTACCAATTTTTAAAGTATTGCATCTTTCTACTGCATAAACAGCACAGTTTATGAAAAGACCATTTTCCAGAAGTGAAATACCAACACATTCTCACTTCAACCTGGTCACATACCGACATTTGGTCAAAGACCTTCCATGTCCAGATATGACATGAAAGGTACCCTGGGTGTTGGTTGCTGACGTTCTGGGATGCCGTGTCAAGTTCTGCCTGTTACTTCTTTCAAAATACACTTCCATTTTCACAGGAAATTTACCGATTACATACAGTCTCTTTCAAAATAAACGCACTACATCAGTACAATAACGCGAACCGACGTTTCTTTTCCTCCAACAACTAACGCATGTGGTTGGGTTTAGGCAACAAAAGCACATGGTTAGATTTAGGAAAAAAGAGTAGGAATTTGCTTTATAACCTTACGGGATGCAAACACTGCTCTCACGTGTGAAAGTCTGTGTTTGTTGGACCCATCCACCACCCCTCCCGCCTGCCCTATTCGGACTTTCCCTGGGTTCTTATATAAGTTTACACACTGTGGCGGAACTTTCGTGCGGTGAAAAAAGTTTCCGCCCAGACTTTGACCCCCGTGGAATTCGCCGGCGGAACTACACAGCTCGGCCAATTAAATTGTTTGTTTATAGTGACGTCGTGCAGACCTGGGAGAGTATGGGAGAAAGGTCGTTTCACAGCACCCTGTCCTTTTTGATAAAAGACGGGATGATTTTATGAACGATGAATTAAAGGACAACGTCTGGCAGTCCATTGTCCAGCTTGGTGGCTGCGGTGAGAGTGGTAAGTGCTAAAGAAAGTTGATGTTGATGCTTGTTAAATGTTAGCTTGCTAGCTAAGTTTGTTCAGGTAATAAATGACAATAATGTCATCGTCCCTGCTGCTGCTGCTACGCTCGTCCATGTTCACCCACACTTGTTCACACTGCGCGGACTTGGAACACAACAACGCAAAATTCCGCACCGCGTCCGTACCGCGCCTGTGTGTATGGTTTAAACGCGGAAAAGCGATGTGCGAATATTCCGCAAATCCTTCCTGCATTTCCGCATCGCAGCAGTGAGAATGAACTTTTAACTTTAGTTCTTGTCCCACTGCGTTTCCCCTTGACGCCGCCAAGCGCTGATAAACTCTAACAGCGACAAGCTGCTTATCATGCCAACATTAAAGGACAGCTTTTTCGTCAGTGTCTGATGTTGTAAGTCACTGCCCAAGCGCTGGTTGGAAATTCCTCTTTAGGGATCTTTGTTGATTCACTGACTAAAAACATACACTCAAAAAAGTGTGTGAAAACAGGTTGCTTAAGTGATGTGTACCCAGGTATATACTGTATGTGAGTAAGTGGCACATTTGCTGTGAAAATACATTTGTGTCAAAACATTACTGTTGATTCTAACAACACCAGACTAACTTTTCCAAACTGAGTAATAAACTTAAGTACCACTTAATGAGGGACAGTAAGATAAATGATGAAGCGGTTGGCGTAACATTGAAATTAAGTCAAATTTGGCAAGAAACTGCCATAATCCAACACCATTTATGTAAATGTGCTCATTACATGATGTTAGTCCACCCTTGAAGCTCAAAATTCCTAAATCTGCCACAACAGAACACCCAGACCAACAGGAGCCATGAATTAAAGAGACATCATCTGCCAGCCCAGACTGTGTTGTCCAGCTGTTAGTGACAATGCACAATACATTCCACAACTGATAAAATAGTACAGATTCCAGTGCATTGATTAAAGGATGTATTTTTAAATTAATTTGGTTTAACATCAAAGGGGAAAAAAGTGAGATCAAATGTAGAAATGCTCAGTAGCAAACACAACCACACAACAACTTTGTCGGCAACAGTAGCTCCCACCACACAGCTGCACCAGTTGTTTCTATGATCAACAGCTTCCAAGTGTTTGAGTGCAGCTCGTGCACACCTCCAGCTGTCACGCTTCCGAGCCCGGCCAGGTTGTCCCTAGGGGGAGAGACGGGGCGGGGGGAGGGGAATAAAATCCCAGTTTGCGAAAATACATCTGTGATGGAAGCTCCGGCAAAACTGCATCCCAACGATCCTGTTACATGTTGATGAGACGCTACTGCTGCCAGTACATCCACAGTATTCTCTATATGAAAATGAATGTGGAGTAATTTCATAGAACAAGAACAAGTTCATCTAGTAAACTATATATCACAGTTCACAAAGCCCTGAACACTGCTGTAAACCCCAGTCTCCTGCCAGCTCTTTCATTTGCAAGAAGCAAAGTCTCGTCCTACTGTTGAATTTCCTGGTGACATTGTCTCTGCTCAAATATTCGCTGACTTCCCTGAAACGAATTTGCCTGATTACATCCCACCACCATAATCTTTCCCTACAGCCCTGTTCACATTCCAAAGCTCTCTTTATTCACAGCATGATCCACCATCAGTGTGCGACTGAAGGCTGACATGTTCTGTATGTAGCTATACATGTTGCAGCCATGCCACCTGCTCACTTAGGGGCCTTATTCATTGGTCTCTGCATGAAATGTCTTGCAGCAATTATCTGCCTCTTTGTCTTGTAATACATCTATTCAACATGTAATGAAATGTTAAATGGTAGAGGCAGAAAACCTGGTACATTCGTAATAAATGTATGAAATAGGATGTGATGAAGTGATTAGGCCAGGTGTGTAACGTTAAATTCATGTCAAAGTCCTTCACTCCTACACCTTTAATTAGATTTAATGGACAATTTTGCCCCTACTCTCATGTCTGTTCTCAAATTAGACAACTGGACTATTAAAGCCTCCTCATCACTAAAATGACTTGGCCCACCAGTGGCCTAAATCCTGAATGCCAGATTGCTGGACTCAGCTCAGGGTCCATGATGAATGACGTGCCAGTATCAGCTTGAGTACACTGGTCCCATTCCAGGGGCCAAATTTGTCCCGTGTGCTGCTAACTGAAGCTGGCTGTCAGCCCAAATTGCCCCACATCCACACTGCCAAAACCTAGCCAAATCTTGCCTGGCAGCAAAATATGGATCAGCGTCGACTCTTATTTGGACTCACAATTTGGTCCCCAAACAAGCTATGTCACAATTAGTTTGACTCAGCTGAGTTCCTGGAAAAAAATAAAAGAGTAAAATCATGAGCAATTATCACTCTCTTGCACATCAGATAAAGTCTGTGCCAAAACTGGCAATAGAGATAAGTTTTGAGATATTTGTAGGTTTGAGGAGGGTCCCATTGGAAATCTATCCAACCAAACATCAGACATTTAAGTTGCAATGTTAAAGCTGTGCTTTGGTGCAGCGTCTGCTGTGATGTGGGAGCTTCACTGGACCGTCGTGGTGAAGAGGGAGCTGAGCCGGAAGGCAAAGCTTTCGATTTACTGGTCCATCTACATCCCAACCTTCACCTATGGTCATGAGCTCTGGGTAATGACCAAAAGAATGAGATCACGGATACAAGTGGCCAAAATGAGTTTCCTCCGTGGGGTGGATGGACTCAGCCTTAGAGATAGCGTAAGGAGCTCAGATATCTGGAGGGAGCTCGGAGTAGAGCTGCTGCTGCTTTGCATCTAGAGGGGTCAGTTGAGGTGATTCGGGCATCTGATCAGGATGTATCTTGGGCGTCTCCCGTTAGAGGTGTTCCACACCCAGAACACGCTGGAGAGATTACATATCTCATCTGGCCTGGGAACACCTCAGGATTATCTGGCATGCTTTGCTCAGCCTGCTGCCCCCACCACCAGGCTTCGGAGGAGCGGTTGAAAATGGATGGAGGGATGGATGGATGTAAAAGCTGCTAGTAACTTTAAGCTTTCAGTTTAATAGCCCACGACTCTACTGTGTTGATTAACTCCCATTGCTCATATCAGCCTTGTTTCAGGCAACCTGTCCAGCACCAATCAGCTGACAGACATATTAGCAACTAGCTGATGAACATAGTGGAGCATTTAGCAGCTTAAGAACCAGATATTTCTCTCAGGAGTTGGTGGAGGCCAAAACAGAGCTAAAACAAAAGTCAATATTGAACGCACCATCATGACGTAAACAGAAACAGGACTCCACATGAATGGTAACGTTCTTGCCTGTCTGCCTGTTGTGTAAATAAGTTACTGTTTACTAATGTTAACCATCTTAACTTTAGAGGTGATAAAATGTCAGTAGCTATGTTTCCATCCAAAAGTGATTCAAATCATTGGGAAATGCGCATTAAAAGAAATACAAATCCTGTGTGTTTCCATTAAATGTATGGACTTTGCTGAAAACTATGAACTCACGCGAGTTTTTCGCAGAACTGGAAACAAAACAAGTCTCGCATTCTTCTTCTTCTACATTTTCTGGTGGTTGGCAACCAGCTTGTAAACGCATTACCGCCTTCCCGACCTGGAGTGTGGATATCACCATGGAGAGAGGTGCGCTACGTCAGACTTAATTCGAACATAACTGTTTCCCTCCCCCGTTTTGCGAATCAACATTTTTTTGAATCAACCAAAACCCGGCTAAAGCGAGCGTATTTTAGTTTGTGCAAATCAGGGGATTTTAATTTGAATTTTGGCGTTTCCATCATAATTTTCGAATGCGATACTTCTAGATGCACATCTAAACAGGCTGATGGAAACATGGCTAATGTCATGTTTAGCTAGTGGTCCCCAAATGGCCTGGCTGTTCAAACATAAATCCCTATAGGGTCTGTTTATTTCTTTGTCATCTTTGTGGGTTTTTTTTACAGTGTTGTGTATTTGTGACTGTTCTCCTCCTGGTGGATGATAAATAATTTAGGCTTCAGTTGGCAGTTGCCATCTTTAGCGCCGCATCCCATATTTGGAACTTGAGAGTGCTTGATTTTCTGAAAGTCTGCCGCCGTTACCACTTGGTGGTGGGATGTTTTGTCGCGTTCTTCTCTGTAAAGTTTTTTCAATACTCCAACGAAAATGTTGCTATTGATGAACTCTGGATGTTTTAACAGACGCCAGGACAGGCTGACAGGTTGATCATTCATTGGGCCAATATAAACTGCTGAAACTAGTGTTCGCCTTTCCTGTTTTTCACAGGGACATAAAACTGACAGAGAACTTAGTTCAACTTAATTTTGGTGATTGTTTTAAAGTCAGATCTTTCTCGACACGCCAGGCCTGAAAACAGAAAACTAACGATTCATACAGTAATGCTGTTGTAACGCTGTCACAGCTGTGTGTTTGCAGAGTATTTAACAATGGTTTCAGATGCTCAGCCACTTTATAAACTTGTCTTTTCTGCTTATTATCTGCAGTACCCTTAATGACATTTTGATGCTCTTTTAATAGGTAATTTTGCAAAGACACAAAAAAATAACACTTAAACATGAGGCAGTTTCCCATGACCCAAGCAGAGAACATGGAAGCTTTGAACAACCCTGATCGACATCTCATTCGCTGTGAACTTGTCAGGCTGAAAGTATTGTTCAAGAAGCAAATTCATGCTGGTATATGAACAAAAAAGTGCCAATTTTTGTCTGAGCTGACAAAGTTGACGACTGTTCACACATCAGACGGGTCTCCCTGCTCACTCGGCTGAAACAAATGGACTTCCAGTGATTTGTTGATGGCGTCGCTCGCAGTGTGAACACACTTTCCCTGCCTTGTCCGTGACGTCAGGAGCCATTTTATTTGCCTAGACGATGAATAGTATAATTAAAAGCTGATTGGGAGAAGATTCATGATGATGTGGATAATTGTTGGGAACACTAGATACTCACCCTGTCTGGGTTGTTGTTGCACCGATCAGGCTTCACTGGGGGAATAATTGTAGAAGGGGACTGGATATTGAATTTTTAATTTGCTGTGCCCTTAGAGTAGAGTGACCTGCTATAAGTTGGAGTTATTGGGAGTAATTCCAGTCCCATTAAGAATTCTCCTGGTATGTTAATGGGGGTTGATGAAGTGACCAGGAATCCATAGTCATTTAGCGAAAGGGAGGGGCAAAAAAATTGAGGATGAGCAACGAAAATATCCTCTGAGTTTCTCCACTGAGCCTTGATGAGGCTGTGTCACTGAAAGGATAAATATGTGACAAGCAGGTTGTAAATCAGAAATATTTCGGAATGAACTCAATAAATGTTCTGTCTATTCCCATAAGTGCGGGGAAACTGAGAGTGAAGGAGCTTCAAAGCTTCGCCTCTGTTTAGCAGTCTGCAGGTAACCAGGCATACAAATTATTGCACCAAACTGCTTTTCTTGAGTGTTGTCTCCCTCCCAGTGCAACTTAAACAGCTTGGGAAGTTTTATGTTTATCTTAGCTGTTCATCTTGATATGTGTCTCCAGGTGCTTTGAAGTGGGTACTTACCTCCTGAAAGCTGTAGCCCATTCTCGTCTTAATGAACAAATCACCTAGTAAAATATGTGAGGCACCCTATTGATGAAATGGAAATGGGAATGCTGACCCAGCAGCATCGTTCAAGCACTGACATAAATTACTGATTCAGGCCTCGTTTCTTTCTTATCAGTACAGCCACAGTGATAACTTACAAGACTAATTAATTTTCATTTAGCACTTTAAAAAATATATATCCCTCACATCAATGTATTTTTACTGTTTTTCTAAGGTGCTATATTTATTGGAACGTGCAACAGAATGTACTGTTATGGTGCCAGCAATAAACTTGCCATTAAACAAGTTAAATGAATTAAATCAAACAAGTTATGAAATATCACTAATTTGTGCACAAGATTTTAGAGCAAAAAATCTTAAAGCAGCTATCATCTTGTTTTTTTTGTGTTAAATGTGTATTAAAATGACAATGTGACAATACATACAGAGAATCTACAGAGATTAACAGTGTAATCTGGAGCTCTACTCATCTTTACGGAGCTTTTACGTGAGTTATTTACTGTTTTGGTTCACCCTCATCACTCTCAGCTGCAGAGCTTGCTTTGCCAATCTTAGCAACCTGACCTAATGAAACAGACCTAATAAAACAGTATCTGAAATGTCAACAGTTCAATAATCACGCAAACAATTCTGGACACTGCCAATTTCAAGAGAGAAGAAAAGCTTTACCTTCTTGGTTGAACTCACTCCACATGGACTGCTCTGGTTTAAAAAGTCAAAGTCAGGTTTAGGAACTGCCAGTCACATCTTGTTACTCAAAAATCAGTAGTGTGAGGAGATTAATAAAGACGTGTTATCATCAAAACACAAACATAAGCCCACAATCGTCAGTAAGATGCTGATAGATAGTGACTAGTGTTGTGAAAGGATGATATCCCCTCTTTTCACCACTTGACAAAAAATAGTTTTATACCATTAAATTACAGTTTGCTATCGTTAACAGAGCATTATCGGTTAATTTACCTGCAAGGGATGAATATTTAACACTATTTTACAATTATTATAAAATACAGTAAGATACAGTAATTCACCGTAAATTTACAGTAATTCAAAACAAATACTGTTTTATGCTGTTAATCAAAGTTATTTACTGTTTTTGCTTTAGCTGTTAATTTACATGCAAGGGATGAATATTCAACAGTAATTTACAGTTAATGTTGTATACTACTGCTAGTTACTTACTACAAAATAGTACAGTAAGATACTGTAAATACACCGTAAATTCACAGCAGTTTGCCAGCCATTTCAAGGTATGCCAAATTATGGAAATTTACATAGAGTGTATATTTGCCTATCTATTGCATTGAAGGAAAAAAAACCTTATATTAAAAAAAAAAAAAATGGTTTCAATTCTAAATAAGTAAAAAAAAAAATCTTGCATTTAATTCCTAATGATAGTATTAATAATAGTATAATTCAGTATACAGTGAAGCTGTGCACAGGATGGACCTGTGCAATATTTGTCTTCAACACTGTATGTGCAATATTCACAATCGTGCTACTGATTGCACTTACTTATTGTCTATTATTTATTAGTGTGAGGTTGAATGTATTGAGATTGTGGTTTTAACTGTTGGCAAGTAGCACCCCTAATTTCGCTGTGATTTTTATTAATGATACTATGACAATCAAAAGACATTCTGATTCTGATTCTGATTATGGTATTTTCTCAAGCGGTTTATCATGCCTTAAAAATCTCATACTTCTCTAACCCTTACCTTGCTCATAACTTTGTTTTAAGCTGCAGCATTCAGCTGCTTTCAGAGAAAAAGCTCATTACCTGCTCAGTAGCAGACTGCAGACAGACACAGTGAGAGACTAGCTGGTGAGCATAGTGGAACATTTAGCAGCTAAAGAGGCAGATATTTCCCTCAGGAGTTGGTAGTTGGTGCCAGATTGGGATTTTGATATTGACAGGGCATATTGAGAAAGACAGGCTCAGCTTGACATGCAGTGACACACACTATGATAAGTGATGACTGTCAAAACCAAATGTCATTCCAGGTTACGACAGCTAAGTTAAAATGTTCTTGTTAGTCGATCAATGTTGTGTCATAGCTCTAAATGAGTGCTAGCAAACCATGCACACCAGCCAATCCAACCACACTGAATGTATCTTTATTTAACATGAAAGAAAAGTTTACAGCCTAATACTTGGCTTATAATACACAGGAACACGTGATGTAATCAGCTTCAGCTGGGCTATTATAGTTTGATGTTTTTATCTATTATCTGTTATGTATTAATCTATTAATGTGTGACAGTTTTGGCAATTCTGAGTCAATAGTGCAAGAAGTCGTGTTGGTCATACCTACTGTACATGCATGTGTTTTGGATAAAGTATTTCTTCTACACACAATCCAAAGACATGCAGGTTAATTGGTGACTCTAAATTGTCCGTAGGTGTGAATGTGAGCATGAATGGTTGTCTGTCTCTATGTGTCAGCCCTGTGATAGTCTGGTGGCCTGTCCAGGGTGTACCCCGCAGCACAGGCAGTGCTCTACTTGAGTTTATTCTTCCTCAGCAGCACTTTGTGGAGAGTTTGACTTGCGGAGTTGATAATTAATCAGTTCATCGGATCAGAGCTAATCAGATCAGATCGATGGACAAAAGCAGCTGCTGCAGAGGCGAGTGAAAGCAAAGTTTTTGACCCAGCACAATGAACAGTTGAGTTCAACACATTCTCACTCCGACCTCATCACATATTGACATTTGGTCATTGACTTTCCATGTCCACATACATGTCGCAAGGTGGCCTGGGTTTCTGGTTGATGACGTTCTGGGACATCGTGTCAAGTTCTGCCTGTTACATGCATTGTCTTTTTTTTCAAAATACACTTACATATTGTCTCTTTCAAAATAAATGCACCACGTTGGTACAACAACCATTTATTTTACTTCAACAACAAACACATGTGGTAGGGTGAGGAAAAAAGAAGAGGATTCTGCTTTAGAATCTTAGGTGTTTGTTGGACCCACCAACCCCAGTCGGACTTTCGTCGCCTTAACTTTCGTCCTTGTCATGCTGCGTTTCCTTCTGTCGCCACCAGGGGCCGTTAAATTATAACGACAACCGGCCGCATAAGGGACGCCTTTTTTCAGTGGTTACTGACACTGCAAGTCACTGCCCAGGCATCAGGTTTCGATGACTTTGGTGTGAGACTAGGCTTTTGACTTTCACTTTCATTGCGCTCGATGCTCTGCTGCTCTGTCTGTGCCCAGATTACGTCAATGTCGCACAATAAACAACTGAACGCATCTGAATAGTCCAGCTCCAAATATAGAGAAGCACTATATGATGCCAGATGCTGATAATGTGGCAGTCCACCACAAATAAATGAATGTGTGGGAAACCTTGTATTTAACTAGAGCGGCATTGTGAGGAGCGGTTGCCTTAGTGTGAGTGAAGGGACATATTGTACCAAAAATGGAGTCTTTTCTATAAACTCTTGTGCATTCCTTCCCCTAGTTTGCTTATTTGCTTTTGGTTAATTCCTTTTTGTGTGTGTCTGTGCTCGCAGTGTTTGTTTGCAGAGTTTTCTGGCTGATGCATCTCAATAACCCCTGCTGCATTCAGCTGCAGCATCTCCTTATTTATTGGTGTATACTTCAAAAGATTTTCATTGTTGTGAATCTTGAGAACGTACATATTTTTAGAATATCAATGAAGAATTATATTTTAAAAGTTTTAAGATAAATACATAAAAAAAAGTATTCATATTTGTTAAATCACCGCTTTTGTGACACTTTTTGTAGAGTTTGGGAAACGTACTTCTGATACTCACTGTAAAGTCTTTGGCTGAAAGTCCAGAGGTGGCGTTGTTGATGTAAGCTTCATAATAAAATCTGGTAGAGCACTCTCTAGACCTATAAGCCGCTTACATTACCACATTCATGAATGGGGAATCCATATCTTCTCATTGGACTCTTTGCAAGAAAGCAAATAAACACAGTTCCCAAGTTACTGCATCATAACAAAAAACAAACTTAAAATAATTGCACCCAAGGCATGTATGACCTTCCATACTGGCAAACTAGTCATTAAAACACCTTAAATGATTTCTTTTAATGGTTCTGTAGGCCCCCCTGATCCCACTTGACCTAGTGGCAGGTCCAAATACATGTTGTACGTTGGTGGCAAAGCATGGTTAATCAATTGTAGCAAAAATTCAATGTTGGTTTTCCAGAAAGGGGCATAACATGTTGCACATTTTCCATTTGATGTAATGCTGGGGTTTAAAAAGTACAAAAAGGCCAATGACCCTGATTCTCATTGAAATATGCCCATCTGATTATGGGATGTCTGAATGGAAGTGGAAGTTTTAGGCTAATGCCGGTGCTAGAGAACGGGTCAAAGGTTCACCACAAAATTTTACATTCACATGAATATCCACATAAAATTTGATGGAAATTACTTTCAATATACTGTGTGAGAAGTTGACATTTTGGCCTCAGTGTGTGTGTGGTGCAAGTGGAAAAGCACACGGCATGTCGTAAGTGAGGAAGGGTTGAGTCTCTCGGGAACATGAATGAGCAATTTCATGAAATTTACTAGGCGCTGTAGATTTCATAGCAATCTGCCTTTAGGAGTACAAGTTTTGGACTAATGTGGTGGTTCTGGAAGAAGGGTCAGAGGGGCATAAAAACAGCTGGACTGATCCTTTGGGGACCATGAATATCCACACTTAATTTCACAGCAGTTTTACCTGTAGTAAGACATCGTGCTCCGGTTAGATGGATGGGGCAAAAAGAGTTCAGCGGTTACAAGAGTTTTATTGGCTGATTTTGGCCAATCCATTCAAGCAGCACTTTTATCTGAGGAGCAGTTTCATCTACGAGACCTTTTTGGTAATTAATTCAACTGCCTACTAAGCTCCTGTGAGACACGTTTTGTTCCGAGTCAGAGTGAAAATCAAGCTTAATTGACCTTTAAACTGATATTTAATCTTTGCCAGATTGCAACATAGGCATTTGAGGAGCTCTAACCCTGTTGCTTGCTGTCAATTTGAATTGCCATAAATAACCAACACAGACTATAAAACTGGCACGCACTCTCAATCACGTGCTTGAGACAATTGTTGGTGCCTCGTTCTATACAGCCAGCTGTATAAAAGCCAATCTCACTGTGGGTCTCCGAGTATTTGGGTGGAACAAATCTCATTGCCAGTGTAATTCATGATTAAAGTTTCTGTTTACAGGGAAGCAGCTCGGTCTGGTCTGATGCTTCCTGATGAGTTTTCTGTACTTGTCATCGAAGACTTCAGGAATTTATAGGCAAAAATCAAATACAGCTCAAAAAGAGGAAAAAAATCCTCTCATTTTGCAACCAAATCACTGCATCCATCCTGTCAGCAAGGCACAAGGCATCAAGGACAAGCACCAATTTCCCAGGGAGTGAAGGAATACACCAGGTTGCCTTTTTATATGCGATTCCAGATGCCTCATTAGGGCTTGATGTCTTTCATCATTATTCTTTCATGTAATTCTGTAGCACACAGCATCTGCACTCTTCTCACAGTGTTTGTTATTTATGTAAATCATTTTCATCAAAAAGCAAATAAACATCCTTTGGAAAAAAAAAAAAAGAAATTGCAAATCACAAGGTGAACCGACAAGATTGGTCCAATCCTAAAGAGTTTATAACTTACACAATCAAGAAATGGAAACACCAGCTGTCTTTTTCCATTTACTGACTCAACCAGGTGTCTGCCACGCATTTCCATTTTCAGATACCACATTCTTTCGGCTGCTATAACCACAGTTTATTCAGTTCCATTCCTTTTCTTTCAGTCACCCTTTAAACCTATAAACAAAAACCGTCTGTCTGACTTAAAGGCGCTGTGCTCTAAAGGATTTCCATGGAAATAACCTCTTCCAGACCTTGACCTCCTATAGATACAGATAAGAATTCATATCACTTGATTCTCAGATGAGGGACAGTAAAAGCTGACATTTACTGGGGTTACTTAAAGCCTCAGGACAGGATGAAAAAAAGTGTCTCATGTTTTTTTCCCTCAAACAACACTGACTTGACATGCATATAATTAAACTGGCTGCATCAAAGAGTAAATAGTTTGACAATGAAAGTGATCAACGCTGCATGATTCTGCAGGTTCCTGAGATATCCTGCACAACAGGTCCAAACTGAAACTCAGTTGTGAAAATATGAATCTGTATGCAACTGCAAATTTCAAACAGGAACAAAGCCTATACAGTGCAAGGCTAAAATATACAGTTGCTCATGTCAGCATTTCACAGTAATGTTTTTTTTTTTTTAACTTCACCAGTTGGGCAAGTGGGTCAGAAATCTGCTTGCCCCGAGTCAGTTTCTACTTGTATCTGTACAAACTGTTTAATTTATTAACAGTTACCACAAAACATCAAGACTAAAGTTTATTGTCATGAAAACTGCTTCTGTTCACATAGTTGGAGATTCTCTCACATCCTGTAACACCACCCAACTTAATTTCTGTGTCCGAGATAATTGCAATGCTTGTTCGTGCTTCAGCTCATGAACTTTGTCTAAACCAACACGGTCCTTTTCTGAAGTCGTCAAATGCTGGTGCTTGGGCAGTAACTTCCATGTCATACACGGACGAAAAAAGCCGCTCTTTGATGTTAGCATGATACCTAGCCAGGCGCTGTCGGTAGGCTCGTTTCCACCGCAGGAACTTCAGGGTAATTTTACGGGTCCGGGGCCGTTGGTGCGTGTCTCCACCGCAGGAACCACCCCCGAAGGACAGAGTTCCGGAACTTTTACAGGGGCTAAACAAGTCCCTGCCTCGGCTTAGGTACTCAGAGCGGCCCCGAAAAACTCCTGGGTGGGGCTTGGGGTTTACTTGGTGCTGATTGGATATACTCAAGGAGGGATGTGACGTCAACAGAAAGCGACAAAATAGCCGGCATTTTTAAAACTCAGCAGCTCTCGAAGAGACACGTCGGAAACCCAGCAACCACCTCAGCTCCTTCCATGTTGATAATCGTCTTTCTTATGTCTGCTTTCTTCTTCTTACTTCTGCTTTGTACTTCTGCTTCTTCTTCTTTGTTGTTGTTCTTCTTTGTTTGTTTCTTTGCCGCATCGCCCCGTCAAAATGGTCGCGCAACGATTATGTCACATCCAGAGCCCGGTAACTTTACAGGAACCTTCCTCCTACTCCGCTCTCAGTGGAGACACAGCGGTTGAGAGGGCCGAGCGAGAGGACGTTCCTGTAAAGTTCCTGCCCCCAAATAGTACCAGGAACTTCTTCAGTGGAAACGGGCCTTGTGTGTAATGGTGCCTGACAGTGTCGGGGGGGCATTGCTAGAAAATTTTGTAGGTTAAGGGGGCAAAAACTCTGAGTAGGGTAGGACGGAGGGGTGGGCGATGGGTCCAACAATCACCGACTTTCACCCTGGAGGCTGGTGTTCGCTTCCCTGTATGAATGTAAAGCCAAACTCTGTTCTTTTTTTCTAAACCTAACCACGTGCATTTGTTGTTGAAGGAAAAATGTCAATTTGCAGTGTTGCACCAACATAGTACGTTTATTCATAAAGAGACTGAAAGCAACCTGTACATTTCCTGGGAAAACTGAGGTGTATTTTGAAAAGACGTGATGCATGTAACAGACTGAAGTTGACACAGCGTCCCAGAACATCAACAACAGACACACCCAGGCTACATTGCACGTAATATGTCAACATGGAAAGTCCACAACAATGGCGGCATATCTATCTACTGTATCTATCTATCTATCTGTCTGTCTGTCTATATATCTATAGTATATATATATATATATATATATATATATATATATACATTAACACTTGCTTAATCACGCAAGTGAGCTAAAGGCATTTAGCCATTTATCGGGTAATCGGGCAGTCCTTATTGTTGAGCCCTACAGGTTCTATTTTGTTTCCTGAGTCAGCAGTAGAGATTTTATATTTTATATTTTCCTTTTCATGCTCTTTAACAAATAAAATTCGCCATGATTACATTTTATTTTTCACATCCTCATGGAACTATATGTTGAATCCTTCAATCATTCTCAGCACTTTTAGGCCATCTCACCCACGTTAATCTGATGAAATCTGACGGTTACAGTTGCATTAAGTGTTTTACATTTTGACCACTTTAGGGGCAGCATAAAACCTATAAACCCATCATTGACTCATTATGCTGCTATATATTGATATGTTGATTGCCTTGTTTGCGCTTTATGTCTTGTTGATGTCATTATGTTGTGTTAAGTGCCTACTAGAGGACCACGGTGAAAATATGCCTTCAGGCTTTATTGTGTTTATATCCTCAGTGGTTTCTAACATATGGAATGACTGCAGTGCAGTGCTTTATGTGTATTTAATCAGCTTATAAATTCAATTCAATTCAATCAGTCAGTTTTAACCTTGTTTAGATGGGTTTATATGCTCTTCCAACGTTAAGCACAGTGTACTTTGTGTATTCTTCACTTCATTGACAGACTTTGATGGCCATAGGAAGGAACAGTGCAGCTTCAAAAGTTTCAACCATAGCGCAAAGTTACATATTTGTTGTGAAAGAAGCAATAGGACCATGGGACTATGTATTACCACTTTTGTTTTTGTAGCTCCAGGATTTGGTTCAGTTTTGTAGTCACTAAAGTAATTGCTGAGATCTTGGAACACAGATATAATGCTAAAAATAAGTCTAATCGGTCATGTTGTAAACAAATCCCTGGCTCGACAAACTTATTTGGAAGAGAAATGAAGGCGAGCGGTAAAAGTCTCACTCCAACTGTGCTTTGTAAACATCCATCACAGTTTACAAGTCAACTTCCTAGTTCAACTTTTAATATGAAATTTCACCCACTAAAGAAATATTGCACAAAAACATCCACACAGCAATGTTAAAATGTTTTTTCTGACAAACACAGTGTTAAACATCATTGAACTGGGTGTCTCTCATGTATTGCTATGCAGAGTATGCACTGGTGGGTGTAACCTTTTTTCAAGGCTTCTCACTCTGTAGAGGTGCGTACTCCCAAAGAAGTCAGATTCTACTTTTATTTGATTGTTGTTGCTGCATCTGAACTCAAAGTTTATGGGGGAATAAATAAACCTCAAGGCACATCTCGCAGTGTTTATCTCCAATAGCCCAGCTGAATGGGATTACAGTGTATTTCACATTAGAAATCAACCCCTCGCAGCACTGTCTCAAGCATGTCGATAACACAGCGTTGAAACACAGTCAATCTTTTAATCATTCAGGTGAAAGAAAGGGTTTCAAAATAAATGCCTTATACGTCTGCATCCAAGCAACAAGGTGCAAGGATGAAACCTGAGTAGCAGTGTAAAGAGCTGAAAGATATGCATACAAAGTGACACAATAGCTTCAGACAGTCTCCATATGGGCCTTTGGAGCCGGTAAAATTGAAAATGAAAGCACAGATGCTGTCGCAATACATCGGGGGATCACAATTCAACAAAGAGTCTTAGAACTGTCAGGATGTGGCAACAGGACTCTGACTAGTGTTGCTGAGGAGAGGCGCCTTCTGACAGCTTCACTTAGTGCATCATCCCTGTTTGAATGGGAGCCAAATTATCATATTTCATATGTCAGTCAAAAATGAAAAGATGACTGTTATCCGCTGGCTAAAGCAACAGAGTGGAGTGTTTTTCACTTTCAGATAGATAATCTGCTTTATGAAGTACTTTTTGATTAAAGACTTTAATAAGTTTCAATCCATTTAGCCTTCTTAAAAGTAATCAAACTTAGCAAATGCCTCAGTATCCCTTATACTTATCTTTTAATGGGTTATTTTAATGGGTAGTGCTAATCCAAATATCTAAATTATTATCAAGATAGAGCAATCATATTGATGTTAGACTCCCTGCATCTGATATATCTGCCTCATCTATCTCTGCAGCCATGCTGAACCCTCTAATTGGCCTCCGTGACCTTCTATTCACAGCGCAGGCTCCTGCTCTGAGGCTTTGCCAGTTAGATGAAGCTAATTATTTGAAACAAGACATGTTGTTTTATGACATCTTAAGCTTACTGGTATTTACGACCCTGTAGCTACTGTGTTGTGAGCCCGGTGTCATATTTATACATTTACTGCACAGCTTATAAGAATCAGCTGTGAAGCCTGACAGTGCTGTTTTACTTTTGTGGAATGTCAGATCTGGCAGAGGAGCAGCTCGTGGGATTAATCAGTAATACTGATTGAAATTTAAAAAGCAGAGGACGACTGAGGGAAGTTGTCAGGCCTTGAGGCAGGGACACACATTACAATTGTTTAACTGATTATGTTTCTGATTTGGCAATTATGACTGACCGATCCTTACTGGCCTGAATCTGTTATGAGCGCTGGGTCAGGTGGTGTTGACACTCGGGAGATGGTTAAGGACTCTTAAGCCACGTTACCACCAAACACTTTTGGTATGGTACCTTTGGAACCAAATTAACCCTTCATACATGGTACCTAGACCTTGCTGGGTACCCCAACAGAGGGGTGACGAGAAATGGGGACGGTGCAGAATGGTTCCATTGGTACCATACACAACTGAAAAAAACACACGGGAAAAAAAGCGTACCGAACTGAACTAAACTGAACTGCACTGCTCCAGGGCTTAATTGTTTGCCAGATACTTGAGTTTCTGCCTTTTCACAAAGAGAGTATTTCAAAGCTGAAACAATGAATATTTTCACATCAACATTGTATAGGAATGTCTGTATATAGTGTGGAAGGTGTTGCTCATAGTCACAAATGCTTAGGGAATTATCACCACATTTTACTGACTATGCCTGTGTAACTTTTTAATATTTTCTTGCTCATTGTTTTGGTTTAGTGACCACTGAGTGGTTTGGTTGTTTCAAGCAAAAATGCCCTGATAAACACATTTGGTCTCATTCATGAAACGTTAGTAATTCTGTGAGTAGATTTGCACATAAAAAACCTCGGTACTAAAAACCTACACTGGCTCATCAACACTGTGGAAAACTTGGGTTTGATTGTAGGCACATGTGTATGTTCATGAATGCCAATCAATTGTAAACTGACAGCGCGCTCCCGCAAGTCAGCAATTAGCATACATGTCCGCCCACGAATAGCCAGTGACCATCATATATGGAGGTGATAATTACTATGGATAGGTGAATCATGACAACCTGCGAACTTGAAGCAAAGAAAGAAAGAGAAAAAGAAAAAAACTTTTCTGACACTAGGATTAATTGTCCTCTGTTCTAAGAGCCATCCAAGAAGTTAAATGAAAATGGTTCAAAATGCAACTTGATGCAAAAAAAGATGCATAATACACACAAAGCAAAGCGGACCAGATCAAATGCCTTGTGAGAGAAAGCTGCTCTTGATTGGTCAGAATTTCCACAGGTAAAATCCAGGAAGTAAACAAAACGTTGAAGAAGAGTACACGTGCAAGATAAATGTGACACTTTCTAATGTCACAATGGAGGGACAACTACGCAGGTTGATTTTAGCGCTGCTCATCGTGGACTATATTGCTGTCATTGTTCATTTTAGTCAAACCATACAGTTTGAAAACGAGGCGCGGCTCCAACTAGAAAACAATGTTTTGATGCATTGGATGTGCTGAATGTGCATATTAAGGCAGTACAGGAGGAGGTGCACATTAATAATCCTCCAGGACTGTAACATGCTCATGTTTAACCCAAACAATGTGTCATGTGACTGCAGTTGGTTCAGATCGAGGTCGGAGCACATTCTCACCACAAACAAACTGCACCAGAGTTCGTTTGTAACCAGACTGAGACCACCTCTTCAAGAAGGTCTCAGTCCGGTTGTTTTGGTGCGCACCCGAGTGTGATTGCTGTGTTCACACCTGCCCAAACAAACCGCACTAAGTAGGCAAACAAACTTTAGTTTGACTGAACTGAACCAAACACAGCAGGTGTGAAAGCACACTTAGTGTTTGGTCAGTGACGTGGGTCTCACAGTCTCACAACTCAAACAGAAGGTAAATTTGTGGAGTTCTCTCTCCTGATTGAATCAAGTGGGAACGGGATGCCAGAAATGAAGAAAACAAATCTATTAAGTTGATTTAATAAACTCATTCACATTTTTAAGAAACCTAATCTGAAGCTTAAATCTGCTAACTGCCAACTAATTGAGTTAAATGTGTGCCCTGCAGGTGGAGTTTATTTTCTTGTAATTATTATACTTTTTATACCTGTTTGTGCACACTTTATCTTTTACTATTTATTACTTGTATTACATGTATTGTGACTTGACTCTGATCTTATCTTATATTACTAGTCTATTGTCATGTTTAACTTACACACTTTAAAGGCATCTGCATATTGTGAACATAACAAAGCACAATATGAATTAAAATTCTAATTTCTAATAATGACAAGCAATATTTATGTGCTTTACTTATCTACACAAGCACTAAGTGGAGTCAGAAACAGGTGTAGACTTTGTTAGTGTCTATGAAAAGATCGGAGCTACTAACATATTGATGAGTGCTGAAATACATGTGAATTTCTGTCTGCGAACAGTTTACACACATTTGTTCTGCTCAAGTTTCATGAATGAGACCGATTGTCTGCTTCCTGCTCAGCAGCAAACAGACAACGTTATGAAGTAGTTGGTGAACATATTGTCTCATGTTTCTGCCAAAGAGCCTGAAGTATTTATCAAAAGTTGGTGGAAACAATAAGGAGATTGAACAGTGTTTTGTCAGATGGCTAGAAACATAACTTCAAATGCATGCTAATGTTGCACAGTGTTTGCTGGATGTGTAAATACTCAAATATTTGTGAGCATATTCCTGACAAACAACTTTATAAAACACTTGATAAAACACTCAGTGAGGTAACAGGTTTGCAGTCACGTGCACTGGTACATTGAATGTAAAGCTCATGAAGTTCAGTTTCTGGTGACAGGAGATATGTAAGCTTGAGTATGTGTCTTTTACTGAGGTTGTTGTCCTGGATTACACACACACACACACACACACACACACACACACATACACTCTCATGTGTGTGTGAGGGAGAGAGCTGCAAGCCGCAAACAGCTGTTAACACCACGCCCCTGCTGCACCTTGCCTGTCAGGGCTTCCGTAATTTGACATTAAAATATTTAATCCTAGAGTTACGTATACTTGTTTGGGTATGGTTGTCACTTCAAACAGAAAAAGAAAGCGAGTGCAAGGAGCATGAACAAAAATTCTGGGGAAGAACTCACAAACTCACAGACCCCACTTTCAGCTTTCCTCGCCGACTGTTAAGAGTGTCCTGATAAAATCTGTCCATTTCCAACAC
Source organism: Epinephelus moara (assembly GCF_006386435.1). Classification (NCBI taxonomy): domain Eukaryota; kingdom Metazoa; phylum Chordata; class Actinopteri; order Perciformes; family Serranidae; genus Epinephelus; species Epinephelus moara. Next base: position 15,440,697 of record NC_065510.1, on the reverse strand, counting down.
TAACAGTTTTTCCCGCGCTTTGAATAGGATACCTTGCATTCTCATTTGAGAGGCTTAGAGCCCCTTATGGTATCTGGGGCCTCCGAGAAAATGTTTTTTATGCTCAGAAATGGGCCAAGTGTGCAATTTATGTATTGCTCCTTTCATGTTAACATTTTATGGGGATCATGCATTAAGGTGTATCTGTCTGTCTGCAGCTCATCATACAAACTACTGGACCAGTAAGCTTCTTATTTTGTGCGCACGTTTATACTGTATAATACTATACTATACTATACTATATTGTATGGTATTTCATACCATCACTGACTGTTGACTCCTCAGTCCTCTTGACTGGCAGGTGGGTGGAAATCGACTCAGCTAAAAACAACAAGCCTTACTTAACCTGTTGCAGGTCGTATTTTGGCCTTTGTCATGGCTCAAAAACTGAGCACAGCCCTCTGTCGTGTTCGTCGCGGGGAGGCTGTAGCCTAGCCCAGCTGGACAGGTCACCAGACTATTACAGAGCTGACACATAGAGACCACAACCATTCACACTTAAAGGCAGTTTAGCCTCACCAATTAACCTAGCCTGCATGTCGATGGACTGTGGGAGGAAACTGGAGAAAACCCATGTGACACGGGGAGAACATGCAAACCCCCCATCCTGGGTTCAAACCACGAACCCTGTTGCTGTGAGGCGACAATGCTAACCACTGCACCACCATGACGCTTTGTTAAAAGTCCAGTTATGAACAACATGAATCACAGATTTGTGGCTGTGTTTTAGTTATAAAAGATGCCTGTATCATCATAATCTTATTGTATCTACAGTATATTTTACAAACAGAGCCTACAGAGCAAGAGAACTCCATGTGCTCTGTGCAATGTGCTGTGGCTCTGTCAAAAATAGACGAACCGTGAGTATTTATTTGTATCTGGGATGCTTGTGAAACGTGTTGTTACACGTCTGCTGGAATTACAAAAATGATCTTAAGTGGCAGCAGCCAGTTCGGGTGGAAGCATGGCCGCCTAGTGGAGATCTGTACACTACTGAGCCTACTTTTTTAGTTTAAACAGTGCTTCTTCTGTCAGTCTCATCTGATCACTAAAGCAGACTTTGCACAGTATAATTAGTTATCTGTAATATGGCGGCACGGTGGTGCAGTGGTTAACATTGTCGCATCATAGCAAGAGTTCCTGGTTCACCAAAGCAGTTTCTTGGGGTACTCCGGCTTCCTCCCACAGTCCAAAGACATGCAGGCTAGGTTAATTGGTGACTCTAACTTGCCCTTTCTGGTCATGTCATATTCTTCATATGGACATCTCGTGCATGAAGACAGGTGAGATTCAGCTCTTTCCAATGATTAAAACTAAAATATGCACCAAACTTTAACCAAATCCAGCAGAGGGCCCTGAGATGGACCATTCATAGGATTAGGTGGTAATAGACAAACACTGTTCTTACTGTAGACTATTTAATGATAGCGTTGCTGCTAATAGGTCCTGCTTTAGTCTTTACATGCTTGTTTGTACATTATGTGTGCTTAAAGTATGTGACCATGGCCGTTGACTTTTAGGACCCCCAGAAGTCAATGGCTGACCCTGAAGCCCACTCAAAATGGGTCCATGTCATTGGTCCGACAGCCCATTGGTCCGACAGCCCATTGGTCCGACATCCCATTAGTCCAATGGTCCGCGGTGCTGAACGGCTCCCGGCGGACGTATTTCTACCTTGATGGTGCGCCACGACCGGCTCTGGGTCAGTTGGGAAAGGTTTGAGGCGCAGGAGGCTCACAGCTTATGTGTTTGTCACTTTCTTTTTCATTTTAACCCACACCATGATCTTTTCCTGACCCTAACCAAGTGGTTTATGTGCCTAAACCTAACCAGACCTTAACCACAGGGCATCATGATGATTTCGGAACGGACTTCGAAACAGTGGGTTTAATATGGTCGGAACAATGGGCTGTCAGACCAATGGGTAGTTCCCCTCAAAATGACATCCTGAAACTGCCTGACCGTTGCGTTAGTTTACTAGACTCTAAAGGTGTAATGAAGTGGACATATTGTGTATGAATGTTGTGTTTGTGTAGCCTGTGCTTACTACATCTATTAGTGTGTGTTTCCTTCTGTGTGATAGGACAAAAAGATTCAGAATATGTTGGTGGACATAGTCATTATGTGTGGGCTGTCCTGTTCGAGTCAGCCACTCCCAACAAAGCTGTGAGCTGTACACTGAGTAAGCGAGACTTAAGTGACAGTCATAGGTTTGTTTTTTTTTTGTTTTTTTTTCCCTCTCTCTTTTTTCGGGCACAGTTTAGCTCACCACAGAACAATAATAAATATTCTGGCTTTGAATTAATGACAAATAGCCCTGGGCTTGCAGTTCCAACCGATCAAAAATGCCGGCCTCTCTAACAGCTCTGACATGAGGTAGGTCATGCATATTTATGATTTCCATCTGCAAGTATAAATTCATAAATAAATCAAATATCTTTTTTTTTTTTTTTTTTCTTCACAGAGCGAGTTCATTCATACATGTTTCATGGCGATCTTAACAGTTTAGCGGGATGCAGAGATCACTCTTAATGTTTATTGTCTCCGTCCACGTGTTGTGAATAATGATCACTTAATTGCTTGAATACATGAGAGGGAAAATTGTAATTTTTTTTAGGGTAGGGGATCATTGCTCATATGTTATTCATATGGTAACTGATGCAGTGGGAGACACAGTTCCCTCTCTGTGAAACCCCGCTTAGTATTTGTAATTGGGTATGAAGCCTGTTTTCTTATGACAGCGTTACAAAGGTCAGTGTCTCTGCAGTCTGCCTAAATGGCTAAGTGTTAGTGGAGCTCCTGAATGAGCAAAGAGCTTTTGATCTCACTAAGTGCCTCTGTTTATGTAATGTGCTCTGCTCTCCAAATGTGATTTGGTGATAGATTCAATAAATAGATTATCATTGTTGCAGAAGTTCAGTATGCATGAGCCTGCCCTAATGGCTTCCCCTTTCGTACCAGTCCTATTCCAGACAACACGCAAATGTTCTCCTACGCTTTTGGTTAAGAGTTTCAGAAAATAGCCAATACTCACGGATTTCCTTAATGTACTTAAGTGTTACTTAAGCATTTTATTAAATCTGCCAAACTGCTCCACAGGTGGTGGGCTTGCATTCCTCTACATATTAAGATCCAACAGACTGGGCATCTGAGTCTCACCCACACTTTCAGTTGCTGTAACCATCTACAATTTTAATAACTCCCACATCATCTTATCTAATAGACCAATTAAGTAATGTTGATATAAATGGCACAGTTGTTTATAGCTCATCAAACACTTGATTTATTCAAATGGTAAAATTGCTTTTATTTATTATAATTAAATCATTTAATGGCTTTACTGCTCCTACAACAGGTCAACCATGTGCTGTAATTACAGTGGAATTAAGATTGAATAAGTTTAACTTTACTTTAAAAATATATGATTAATATTTTTCACTTTCATATTCTCACTATGGTCACTGCTGAACTACAATAGTCTCTTCCGTCTTGTTGATGAGAGGAAATTTGATTTCAGCCACAAGTTGAGGAGTGTGACAGAATGGAGTTCTGCACAGGCCTTAAACTGAGACCTGAATCTGGGCTGTACCCGACCCAACCAAACCCGCCTGGGGCTGTGGAATTTGAAATCCGAACCCAACCTGTTGTACTTTCTTCTTCAAAGACAAAGTTCTTTGCTTGTTTTGGGAAGGCTTTCTCACAATTTCAACCTGATACACAACCTGTTTGGTTCGAGTGAAGTTGCTGATGTGGAGATATAAATCAGGTAGAGTTCTGAACTAGCCTGGTTCCAGACCATAGACCCCGCCCACTCAACTGAGTAGGCTTGCATTACTGGTCTGGCATACTGCAATGAATTTGCGATTTATCTCGTCCAAACGATGGACAGACCAATGAACGCCGGGGGTGGGGGTGGGTCTAGCGATTAGCCTATCAGCGTGACGCTGATGTCAAGCTGTACGCAGGTGGGTAACTGGTGAGGATAGCAACAATGGCGACCGCTACAGATCCTACAGACCACATTAACGATGCTATCGAGATATTTCGCCACTACTCGCGTTAATGGAGGACCAAATTAAGGAAGCTG
>NC_065510.1:15383232-15435525 GCF_006386435.1 Epinephelus moara | reverse complement strand
CCGAGGGCAGCCGTAGAATGGCAACGAGGATGTCAGCCGACCAACACTTGCTACCCGGTCCCTGGTTGCGGCGATTTGCGATGCCAGCTAGGAATGAACTAGCAGCCAGTACAGTACAGTCCTCTCTGGTCTAGCTAACATTTAGCCGTGTTACTTACTGATCCATTAGAAAGAAAGCTAGTTGGACACCGGTGTTGAAGCCTCTTTGGTCACGGAGCTCCCTCCATCTCTTGAACGCCTGACTGAGGTTTACTCTTGTTTTTCCTCTTCTTTTATCACTCTCCTTTTGCTCTTCTTCTTCTGCTCTCGTTTTCTTTTGCTAGGCCGTTTTTCACTTACCTCCAAACTTTGTCCGTCTGCCATTGTGCTTGTGACTCAACTATCTCATGCCCAACTTACTCATAAGGACCAGCTCCAGTCCCTGATTGGCTGACCGACCAATTTCGCAATTCATGACGCATTTCCTGCCATAAAGCAGATTTTTTCCATGACATTTCGGCACCGGTGGCAGAAGCTTATTGCAAAGATTGCAAAGCCACTAAGTAACCTGTGTAAACGCTGATAGTCTGATTTTACTGTGGCCACTACCCTGTGCAACCCACATTATTTTCATAATGATATATTTAGAAAAAGATGCTATCTGTTGCCTCTTTAAGTAAATAACATGACAGCGCCATTCCTGGGGCACTAATTCATTAGTTATCATACAAGCTGTTGTAAAAGGATACACTGTACCTGTAAATGTAACAGTGTGTAATCAGCCAACCAGCTTCTTGCACCACTGTAAAATATAACCAACTTGAAAGCAAAACATTTTGGAAAATTCACTTATTTGCTTGCTGGCAGAGTTTTAGGTGAGTTGATTAATATCACTGATACAGCAAGCAGCTGGGTGGCCTAGCTCAGCACACAGACTGGAAGCAGGGGGAAACAGCATTCTGTCAAACAGTGCTATGGTCTATGGCTTTGGACCAGTGTTGTAGTACTTGAGATTGGCCTTGGTCTCAAGATCAGTCTCGGCACCACTTTTTATTGACTTTTTACTAGATCTTGTCTTGGTCTCAGACAAAGAGGACTCTATTGGATTTCTATTTCATGCCCGGGCATGACCACAACTGCAGGGGCAGTACTACAGTAAATTACCTCTGCAAAAAAAGGAGAGTTGAATAAAAATGGGTACAGTAAGCTGATTTATGCTCCTTAGTGTTTGGATTTGTTTGCTCAAAGAAAACAAAGGAAAATTCCCACACATAAAATTCACCTTATGGTACACTTATAGATACAGTATTATGTATGTCCTGCTGTGTGAGACTCACACTGGTCTGGTGTTGGTCTTGACTCAGTCTTGACCCCCCAATGTCTTACCTCAGTCTCGATACACTCTGGTCTAGGTCATGACTTGAGGTGCTTTCACACCTGTAGTTCAGTTCATTTGGTCGACGCCAGAGGGAAAAATAGTACATTGTTGTGTTTTAGTTTTGTTTGGATTCCTGTTCACACTGGCTTTTTGCAAATGAACCAAAAGGGGCAAACTGGAAGTTTCACCGATAGACAGGTGACTTGTTGATTGGATAGTGTTTGAGTTTCTCATCCTGCATCATTAGGACTCATATGGGGAAATCAAACTGTGGCGACTGACAGAGGTTTATGCAGCAGCACTTTAATGTTTCTCAAGTGTTTTATATTTCTGATTTCTCATAGAGAAATAACTGATTGTAAGCATTATTAGTAGGCTATTGTTAGACTATGAATAAATTGCATGTTATGAATAATGATTAACATAGAGACAGGATGAAAAGAAGGTGTCTTGTCATAGTACTGTAATAGTTCGTGGCTTTATACTGTGGAATCACTGTCACACACCTTTTGATCGACCTAATGAGCAGACAAAGTACATGGAGTCGGATACAATGACGGCAGTGCTAACAGCTTTTCAATCAGGCAAAATACCCTCACAGATGTGCATTTGTGTTACCATGGTTACATGTATACATCAGCATAAATAGGTTATGGAATATATGGGGCCTTTAACAGGATCAAATATGAAATCGTGGACAGTTGTAATGATCAGCAGATGGATTTATAATTGGTTTACCTGTTGAAATCCTGCTAAAATCACATATTTGCTATCATTAAATCCTGTGGTTGGTTTGCTGTCTTTCACACCACAAACGAACCGCACCAGAGTCCCTTAGGAAGTTGTCCAAGACCTACCTTTTTGCGTGATCTTGGTTCGATTGTTTGGTCCACATCAGGGTTTGACTGACAGCTTTCAGACCAGTCAAAACGAGCCGTACTATCCATGCAAATGGATCTGAGTTTCTCTGAATGGATCCAAACGGGTTAGAACAGGTTAAGCGTTAAGGCACCCTTGGTCTCGGTTTAGGTAGTCTTGACTATGTCACTGGTCCAGACTCTTTCTTTGCTGTTGCCAGGCAACCACCGGCGGTTGCACAAAACTACTGCTGGCCAAACACCACTAACCATATTTCCAACTATTGATAATGTTGAACTAGTCACTTAAAAACATGTAAAACCTTGGCATTTTGACAAGATTGATTACATGTCATAAACACTTGTTCTGGTAGCTTGAAGTGCTAGGGTGGGTGTGATGTGATCAGTGGCATTGTGAGTGGGGAAAGTGGAGGAGGTTGGTAGCACCATGAGAAGAAATGGTGGCTTCAGTGATGCAAATAAAGGGTGTGGATGGGTGGCATCTCAGTCAAGAAGTAGGTTGTACTCACTCACCATCATTAATTCTAATTCATCCACATGTCAATGGTGTTTGGTAGCTTTGCCTTTAATCCTACCTTATCATTGATTCCTCATGTTAGTAACATATGTCATAGTGAGCCACAGATGGAGAAACACCCACTATCATAAAATCTATGTCACAAAGCATTCAGGGTTCAAATCAAAGCATATCCATACTGTTTCCAAAGTCAGCTTGTGCAGCTGAAAATAGAAATGTGTAAATCTATTGCCGTGATCTGACTTCCTGTCGACCATTCTTTAAAAAATGTAATACAAGATCAAGCTGTGCAGAAACTGTAATACTGAGACAGTGGAACCCAAACTTTACCTGTTATTTTCCACGTTTAGCTTGCATTGGCGCGTTCCGTGCCTCTGTCCTCCACCTGACATGCAAGTCTATCAGTAACCTGCACCAAGGGTTAGAGTATGTGTTCAGGATTCTAAGAGCCCTGTAATACATTGTATCAGGCTCCCAAGGTGAAAGGGAGAGACAGGGGGCCGAGATTAATTCGAGCCACAGTATAATGAGGCTGCTCTCAGACTTCCCTGGTGAATAAAGACAAATGGCTTTTGTTTGTGCCAGCTTTGCTATCTTGCATTGATAACTCCAATAATTCCATTTCATGTCCAAGTCTCATCTGCCACAGCCAGAGAAAAACAGAAAAAAAGTGAAATAAACTGTAATTGAGGGAGGCTTTTATGATGTGACGTGGGTATTTTCATACTCTTGTGGAAGTAATCCCACAGGGGTGGGGGGGTGTAAGCAGGGAGAACAGAGGATGGTGGATCTGAGATGACAATGCTGTCCTCTCTCCTGAGGAAAGTCTTTCATTGAGCACAACACACATCTCGCTTCCAATCACTCTGCTCTCAGCTGAATGGACATTTGCATGCAGCATTCTCGTGTAGGAGCCATCAAATCAAAGATTTTGCTTGTCAGGGTCAGTGATAATTAGAGCCCCAATCAATAATCACTGTAATTGCTCCATTGCCCCAAGTCATATCATGCCTCAGTCTACGTGGTCTACAAGGTCAAAGCCATCACATGTAGGCGGGACCAATCGTGTCTACACTTGACCCTGAACCTTTCAAGTGCAGCGATCAGCACATGGCAGCAAAGCATCACAGTGTAATGAAATACTGCAACTCAGGATACATTTATAGTCAATCTATAAAGGCTCTTTAAAAAACCATTTTGTTACTTGCTCCTTTCTAGTGGAGACTGGGGCCCAGATTTTTGCCAAAGTTAAAACAGTCCTGGTCATTTTACATTCCTTGAGTTTCTGTACTCGTTTATCAGTGCTCCACATGAAGCCACATACTTACATGTACTGATGAGGATTCAGCAACTTCTGAAAAAGAATTTGATTTACTGTGGAGTTGATTGGTTTTGTTGCCAGGGATTAGTAACAGGTAAATAGGTAGCTGTTTCCTGAAAGGCTCACCATGGCAACTTAAAAGATTATGAATATCAGCATATCATCTCTCAAGAGAATTTGGAAAAGACCCATATTTCTCAGAGGCAGCCAGTATTATTTTTAACACTTACGTTTTAATAAATTGTTGTCTGTTTACCCATAATGCACTGTACCATCAAAGGAACTTACCTTCCCACTCATGAGTCCTGAAAACAACATGACACACATTTGATGGACAAGCATGTGGAAGGAAAATCCCATCTCCAAGTTGTGGACTGTATGAGGGTCACACAGTTCTTGAGTGAAAAAAAAAAATCTCTCCCTCATTTTCAATCTCCATCCTTTTTTCTCTCTCTCTCTCCGTATGTTAGTGCTTTGAGAGTTCATCGTAACGCAGACGTGTCAAAGACGATGAAGTCTCTGGGTGTTGCAGTTTAAAGGTAAGTCGTAATTTATATCCTGTGTCTTATTGTTGTAGTTTTGGCCAGTGCTTAATTTGTAAAATTAGAAGTTGGGGAACACTTTGAACCTCTGAGAGAGCAGTGTTCCCCCACTCCCAAAAGTGGGGGAACACCTTTTTTAAGCGGCACCCAAGCCGCCTCACTGCGCAACTCTGAATGGAATGGTTGTGACATCTAGTGTTGTCACGGTACCAAAATTGGGACCCACGGTACGATACCAGTGAAAATATCATGGTTCTGAGTAGTATCACTATACCACAGCAAAAATGAGGCAGATGTGCCTTTTGTCATTTATAAAAAGATAAATCACTTTTCTATAATACATCAATGATATTTCAATGGAATAAATTACTTATTGACTTATTCATACTTCAAAAACAGCATCAGTAAGTGATTAACATAGGGGGGATTGAAATAAAATAAATAAATAAAATAAAAATCAACCAGCCACCCTCCTCCCCTGACAAGTAAAGAACAGTCCCTTCATAAGTAAAGAACAGTCCCTAAAGTGTGGTGAGGTTTGTGGACCGTTACCTGCCACAGAGAGAAATGTGAACGGCTCGTTTCTCCTCTGACATGCCACATACCTGTGTGCCGCCACGGCTCGGTTGTCCAGGTACTACTGGGCAGTCATGACACCAACGAAAGAGGAAATGTTGTGAAAATTCTCTGCTGCTGGTGAATAATGAAATAGAGACTTCTGCCGGCCAACAAGGTTTTTATTTTCTTGGCAAAGAAAAGGTCAATCAGCACACGAGCGGTCAGAATGAAGAAAGACCCTGAGCACGGGGAAAGCTTAAAGATTTATACCTTAGGACCGTCTCTTACGGTGTGTTTCACACCCTTCTGTCTGCGGCAGGGAGCGGCGCCCCTACCCATTGTTTTAACACTCTTTCGTCCGCTGCAAGTATTGTCTCCGACCCCCTAGGGTGTGTTTCACACCTGGCGTATCCTGCAGGATTTTGTATCTAGGTGGGAGGTTAAGAGGTCTAGACATCTGTGTATTTGAAAACACAAAGAATACACAAAGAATAATGAAATTACAATTACAGAAATTAGGCTACTGGACCTGGAGTCGGACTTCTCTGTCGCCAGTAAGCCGTTATCTTGCGCCGCGGAGTCGCTGTAGGCTATTTGACCGCCTTATTCCTGTCTGTGACCCCCGTTCAACCCACAACCGGCAGGATTCGCCTTTGGTTTCTGCTGCTGGTTGAAATCTGTACTCGCACAGCGTGCTGAATGATTTATTTTGCTGGCAGAAAACTATTTTTAGTCGCAAATGCAAGTAAAATGCTCGCACGTAGAGCTCTGTGGAAAACAAATCACTGCCGACAAGTAAAAAGAAATAAACAATAACTTTCACTGCTCAAAGATACTCACATGTCTGGAAAACAAACTACTACAGCAGCATATTGAGTGCCAGGTGGCCAGCGCGCGCCGTTATTGGATGGCGCATGGACACTCACCCTCTTGCGATTGGACTCCCAGTAATCCACAGTAGTGGTACGTGAGACACCGTAGTACTACGGTCCTCCACCCTGCAACACTAGTGACATCAGCCAATACTGTATGTAGTTTTTAGATGTGAAAAGCTCTAGACCCATGCAAATTAGTTCAGGAACGCACCAGGGCCTTTTCTGAAAAGATCCTGGTATGCGTTTCAGTATGTTCTGGCTCAAATTAAGCACTGGTTTTGGCCAATGGTTCTATCAGTTATAACATTGTACCCAGTGGTGTAGTGGTAGTTGGTGAGGTGGGTGTACTACTAAGTAGATAAGTAGGTTACTGAGGAGGACGTGGGTACACTTTTCTTTATGCCTTTTTGGCTGATAGTTGGGAATGCTGTAAGAAAAAAAGGTGGGTAGACTCTGCATACCTGCATATACCCCCCATTACGCCACTGATTGTACCCACCAAATCTATGGGAACACAGCAACAGTGAAAGAAACAGCAGATGATCAGACAGGCTGTAAACAAGTTAATAATTTAGCCAGTTTATCTGAACCACTTCATTCTGAGGTATAACAAGAAGTGATAGCACAGAACATGTTGGTGATAATTAGGATAGGGTATTGCATTGCGTTGGGATCAAGAATGGTCCTTCTAACTTGTAGAAAGTCAACAGCCAGACATCTCCATTATTTGTTTAGGAGCTGCTGAGATTGTCACTGCAATGAGAATAGCTGGTCCATCTATACAGGCCACCTTAAATGAGCCTGGTGAGGTTTCAATGGGAGGCTAGCTTCGCTTGCTAACTTTGCTCACTAACTCCGGGGCTAAGTCCTTTAATTTTAATCAGCAAGACACGGGAGCTAGGCTTGGGTCTGATGACACACTCACCACACACACAATCTGGCACCAAAATGAAGCACCGAAGTCTGCGTTATGATTCAATGGAATAGGTACCTGTAGTGAAGGAACTAGGTTTTGGTACCCAACCCTAATAATTCCCCATCTCGAAAACTGTGTGCATGATCAACTATGGTAAAATTGTTTGGGGAACAACTTTGCTGTTTGCCTTTGCTTGTTCTTACAATAAGTTAGAGTAATCAAATTAATAGTTGATTATGCTACTTGTGTTTCCTGCTCCTTCTGAATTATTTTCAGCAGTGTCACCATATTCCCAGATCTTAGTAATTAACTCAAATAAGACCCAAACTGCAAAATGCAAAATACATTAGGAATGGATGTGTTCACCTTCGTGTAACAAATATTAGCAAATTAATTTGCATATGATTTTTTGTCTTTTAAACAGCAAACAAGTGTATATATGTACATACACTATAGTAGGATACGTACCCAAGCTGTTTACCCAGGAATCGTCATTAGTATTAGACATTAACGCTTGTTTCTGTAATGACAATAGATGCTGTCACTGTATATGTGTGAGAGCTGCATAGCGAAGTGTTTTGGTCACACCATATAGTCTATGAGTGGACGAGGATCAGGAAGACAGGGACAGTGCTGGCAGTTTGCTATCCTCTGTGTGCTTATACTGTAGATAGGTACTGGTACTTTGAGTCATCAGGCAGGCAGTATAATTTGCAGTCAACATCATCTAATTAGCACCCTTCAGTTCACATAAATTCCATCTCCCAGAAAACAAATGCGTTGATGTACAAAAATACATTTATTTGAAACAATTTCAAAATGACAGTTTCTTTACCGTAGAAATATCGAAATAAGGATGAAACAGAACATTACTGATGATGCATGCATTGTAGATTTTTGTGCACTGAAGAACATTACAATGCTTATGCCTTCTGAAATATCATGAAAGCAAGATTCTCTTTCATTTTTCAATTATGGATATCCCCTGGATCTGGATCTTACAGTATAATGTGGCATTTAAGATATCAGATGAGACAGCAATTTCCAGTGATCAAAGTGGTGACTGAATGAACAATGGAGAAACGTCCCAAAGTGTATGAGTTTCTTTTACTGGTGACAGTTGAAATATGTCTGTGCAGATGTAGACCCTTTATCAGCTGACGTCATCAAAAATATGCGCACGCATGTTGGCAACAGAAGTGGTGTTTTGTCCCAGCCAACTAGATGAGTTGGCACGTCTTAAACAATGAATTAAAGCTGCTACCAGCATTAAAATGTCTGACTGTTGTGTGTTTGGTTGTCAGAATTGATATTCCAACAGCGGACTCAAGTTCTACAGAGTTCTGACAGGATCATGACCATCAGAACAACCCTGTTTCGTTTAACAAGTGACCGTTCTTACTAGTGACTTAGCCGAATGCATTATGGGTGCTTGTAATGATGGCCCTTACATGTAGCCTTTCATTTTACTACAGTCAATTTTACATCTGTGTTAATTATCTTTGCCAACCATTTACGTAAATTACTACGATAACTTAAAGTGTAAATGACCTGACATGACTTCATCACTCTGATCACTCTAGCCAAATTTGGGTAGGTGAAGAGAGGCAACTGTTCCCAGAACTGATTATCAGTAACAGGAAACAGCAGCTTAAGTGACAGGAAACACATTTTAATGTATATTGGAAAGCTTGTAGGAATGTCAACTGAGACTGCTTGTTTGTCAGACAATATAAATTGTCATGATGTACAAATCATGAGTAGACCCTCAAACGTTCAGTCCTGTGCTTTGCGTCTCTTTATTCTGCAACACATCAGTTAACATGATCACTTGTTAAACCCAAACAAAGGCAGCGTCCATGGCTGCAAGCTATTGAATGAGTTTGCCACCACTGGACTGCGGACATGATCAAAAATTCTCGCGTTACACTAAAACAGAAGCAGAATGTATGTTAGCATAACAACTGAACTATGCTAGCATCGCCGCGTTGTTGGTGTCAGAGATGGCAGAGCTCATTGGTGAATGAAATTCTGATCAGCGGTTCAGCTCAGTTCACACAAAGAGAAACGGAAGTGAGGAAACGGCTAAAGTCAAGAGGTTGTGAGATTGAAACAAACTTATCATAAAAGTAAAGATTGTATTTTTAGCCATTGAGCACTTTGGCAGAAACGTTTGGTAATTGCTTGAGTTATTGTTTGCTAGTGCACGGTAAATATCCTTTGTCCTTTCAGTACTGGGTTGTATTGTGCTAACTGGCTAACTAGCGTCTTGATTCCTACCTGTTGGTCTTCCGGTTTCCCTTTTTGAATGACAGAACACAACTAGTGTGGAGTGTTATTTCCTCTCATGCAGGCGCAAAACGTACATGCTAGTTGGCTGTTGGCTGTAGACTTTGTGGTGTGTTCAGTGCAACTTTGTGGCAGAGACAAAGGCTATGCGAGGTTCTGCAGTAGTTGGCCTTTGTCGCCACTAGTTCTTGTTTGTCGGTTTGGTTTGCTGGGCTTTTAGATACACAACTCTGATTCTATATCTTGGTATTTGACATTATTTACATTACCAAAGATAACACTGTTGTAAGCATCTATTAACTTGTATGCTGGTAATTCCTCGCTGGTGTACATGCTAGGTTTTTCTATCAAATTCTAGCATGTATTCTGCCACTGAGTATTGGGCCTCTTGCTTATGTCTGGTATCCACTCACTAACAGCACACAGATCTGGAAGTTGGTCACCATCTGTCAATGTCAATTTGTTTAGGTAGCATTTGTGATCCTTGGTGCATAGCTTCACAAGACATTGCACCCAGCCATACTTCTGTTGCCATATTGCGTGTTCAGACTTATGTACGTCATGATTGTTTACAAACTGTAGAAGGGTCTATAAAGCACGACATTGTCAGTAGCTATTCTTTTTTTTTCTTTACAGACTTTTAAAGAGTACCAAGTTCTTACACACCAACAGCTGCTACAAAGTATTATGGCCTGGCTATGAACAAGTGTATTCATCATACATTCTTTACAATCTCAAAGGGTCCAAGAGGAAAAAAAGAAAAGAAATACACTAAAAGTATGGTTTTAGTTGTGCTCAGCACAAACTTTCTGATAGTTCTTTTTCTGTTTCTCCTAATCCTGTTTTGCTAATAAGACTCAGAACAACTACGGCATTGTGACACCATCAAAGCCCCCAACTGAAGTAAATCCAGCCAAGCAAACAACCCTTTGCTTATGACATGTGTTGAATACAACAAAGCTACAAAACAATGTTTGTTCAGTGTGTTTTCTGTCTGCAGTAACAAGACTTGGCTTGGCTGTTTGGTTTGAGATGAGAACGCTTTGTTCGAGGTAATGCATATGTGATGTGACAGCTTATAGCTTTGTACAGTGTTCCCCTGCCCCTCGCTTCTCCTGCAAGTGCTGTTTATTTGAGTTGAGCATTGTGGGAAAGCTCTGCATGGGGTGTCCTCTGCTCAGCTGTCCAGCTTTCTCTGATTATTGTCATGTTGGATACCAGGAAGCCTACGGGAGTCAACCCGAGGCCACTCAGTTCGCTTTTGTAGGCCCAGATAACACAGTGCTAGTGGAGAGTTGCATGCTGGGAGGACGCCACTCCCTCATTTCAAACTAAACACAAAGCAATGAGTCAAGTGTTGGGTTGTAAAATGAGCCTGATGGCACCAGGGAGAGTGGATTAATTACATCAACCCAGCCCGGTTGCACTGTGTCTGCTCTGTTCGTACACTGTGTGATGTTTAAATGAACGCAAACTGCTCCACTCTCAATATTTATAGACAATATTCTGTTGTTTTTTTTCTTCAAATGAACGAAAAGGCTTGTGAGACTATTTTAGCCGTCAAATATAAAATACTCCCCTAAGCTGCATGGAGCAGACACCCCAAAACCCTGAGCAAGGGACCAAATGAGAAACACTGCACTGAAGGGGTTCATTCCAAGTTACTGTTATATCCATGCATAAGCAAAATGATAGTAAAGTAATACATCTGATCATAAAGAATTTTGGATATTCTCTGTTCAATATAGCATGGGCAATGATATATCCTCTAAAATATCTAGATTCTATCATCCTTCTTAGAGTTGGGTTTTGATAGCATTAGGTGTAGCCTTAAAGATGTGTGAGAAACCTGGATTAATTAATAACTAAAACTCAAAGATTCAGTTCAAATCAGTAACCACCCTTTAAGGCAGAAACACTGCCGATTTTAGCGGACGTCTGATTAATGTTGTAGCAACTTGGAAATGAGATGAGCAGCTGAAGATACGAAATGTTGATTAAGTGTATTTGATGCACTGGTTGTAACCTAGTTAATGTGCACACTTTACTTTTTTACAAGCTACTTGGTCTAATTACTGGAGGTCCCAAGTTCTGATTATTAAGTTAACAAGCTTTAATATTGATAAGGAATGCATGAATGTTTAACTGGGAGTATCAAGGCCCAAACACATTGAAAGCCATTACTGATGCACCTCAAGTGATGTGTGTCAATTGATGCTCCAGAAGAAGTAGCCAGAAGAAAATGTTCGCATTGCACACTTCCGCAAACAACAAATACGTTACATCTGCACGTTTCATTCGTGTCATATTATTGTTTCTAAAGCGACGTAGTATAAAAGCTGACTTGTCATTGGGAGGTGGACTGGGTAGTGGATGGTATGTCACATTGGCAAGACGCCTGCCAAGCTGCAGACCACTGTTCCAGACCAACAAACAATATAACCAGTAATCTTTAATCAACACATCGCAGCGTTTCCCAGCGGCGTCCCAGCCACCAAATGTGGGTGTGTTAAGCTACAATGTGACCTTTTCCTAACCATAATCAAGTGGTTTTTGTGCCTTAACAGAACCTTTCACTACAACGTTTCTGAGAACCGTTCAATGCATCACCTACAAAATAATGTACAAATGACCATATCTGTAATTTGTAGAAACGCTCAATGGGAACATTTTTTCTGGCAACTGGGTTGCCATGGTGCACTGCAAGTATCAGTTTTGAAATGCCAACACCACAGAACCATTATTATATAAATAGGTCTTTATCTGAGAAAATAAAACATAAATATCGGCTAGAGCCAGCTAAAGACGTCAAGTGTGCTAATGTCACAAATGTTTTGAACATTACTCTTGCAAGGTGATAAAACAAGACCAAGGACCTTTTCACACCTGAAAGTCAGAACCATTTGATCCGGTTAGTTGTGGTTTCACACTGCAATGATGCTAGCGCAAGAACTATACATCACATACCTACACCCTGACATCATCACCTACGCAACCTGCTACTCCCTACTTGACATTGTAGACACGCTTTGCCGTAGGAGCCACAGATTTTATTTGTGGACCAACTGAAACCTCACTGTACATTTACTACCATGAGACAAATTTACTGATAATTTTCCTCTCTGCTCTGAGCACATTTACTTTCCATCTCTCTTTCTCTCTCTTTACACTGAGCTATGCCTTAAAGGAGCTAAGCTACTAAGAACTTCCTGTAATTGGTCCGAAAGTCCAAACCATCCAAAAATGGCTTTCAGATATAAATGACCATGATTCCCTTTGATCCAGACTGAGACCACCTCTTTTCGTCAGACTAAGGTTTGGCTATTCAGTCCTGACTGTAGTCCAGGGGAGATTTCTCACCTTTAACTCTGGTTTAGATGAAACTGAAAATTCTGAAAGTCCGGACCAAATGAGGTAGGTGTGAAAGGGCCCTAAGAGTCTACAGCCATTCCTGCAGTTCTGTGAGGCTGTACTTACAACAGCTGGGCTTTGAACTAATAGCCAATGAAAAATATGCAAACATGCTCAGTGTTTACATGTTTACCATCTCAGTTTAGCTTGTTATCATCTTAACATTTGCTAATTAGCACTAAACACAAATTAGCCTACAGCTGAGACTGATTGTAATGTTTTTAGTTTTGCAGGTATTTGGTCATAAATCAAAGAGTTGGATGAATAGAAGTTCTGACCTGATACTGGTGCTACGTAAAAAGCGAAGAGATCATCAAGGTTTAGAGCATATCTTGAGGGGAACATAAATATCAGAATCATTTCATTACAACCCATCCAGTAGTTGCTGACACATTCCAATTAAAACCACTATGTAAATCTCATGGTGGCGAAACATTATATGTCAGAGAATCACAAGGGTCATTTCAGTTCATACTCTAAGCACCACGAATGTCCATTCACAGTTTCATAGCAATCTATTCAGTAGTTAATATGTTTCCATATTTTCAATGGACCAATTGATTAACAGACAGACTAAAAGACCTTAAATGTAAGGGGCCCGACACACTAAGACAACAGTCGGCCAGTGGTTAATGGTTGGCCATTAGTGAACGCCTGTCACCCCAGTGTTTGGGGTGTGTCCCGCACCGTTGGCCATCTTTGGCCCTTGTTGGCTATATTTTTGATGATTCAGCATGCTGAGTCAGTGTCAGAAATTGCGGAGTCCTGTCAGTGAATGAAGTCACTCTGACTGGCAGTTCAGCTCAGGGCACAAGCAGAGAAACGGAATTGATTAAAGTATTGTTTTGTGTTATGGTTTGGAAGTGCACAGTAAATATGCTTTGTTCTTTAAACATCAGGTTGTGTTGTTGATGTGCTAACTGGCTAACTAGTGTCTTGAATCTGTTCTGTTGGTCTTTTGGATTCCCTTTTTGAGGGACGAATACAGACTACCTCGGCCTCCTGGTACTGTATAAAGAGTTATTTGTAGTTATATGTAGGCACAGAATGTACGTGCTAGGTGGCTGTTGATCGTAGCCTTTATGTGTGTTTAAGCACAACATCTTGGCCAAGACAGAGAAGACATGAGGCAACGCAGCAGTAAGCTTTTAACACTGCTAGTTCTTTGAAGTCTGTTTGGTGTATCTGGGCCTTAAGAAGAACAAGAACTGAATCCAGCTATCGGAACCCAACCCTTTGCCTACTGGTATTTTAGAGGATATACACATTTAGTATCCTGGAACAAATATCATCATGGTTCTCCCAACATGTCAGTTTTGTGAATTTGATCTCTGGTAGCTACAGTTTGATACTACCCGTAGTGACTGATTCAGCTTTTGTTCTGAGGCGAAATCAGAGCTATTATAGCCTTGTCTTGGTAGAAAAATGTGATGAAAAGATGGCAAATAATGTTTGGCTCAGATAGTTTAAAAACTGTCATCTGTGTAAAAATGTCTGAATTCTATTGATGCCTATATGTTTCATGAAAATATAAACATATTGATCATGATCATGTTGATCCTTTTCATTCCATTTCCAGGGAAATGGTGGGGAGTTAAATCTATAATATGCCATTAAAGTTCTACCTGCATTAACAGATAGACCCTTTCTACTAGATACATATCGCCCGACAGCAACTGAAGAAAATGAGAGAGCAAAACAGAAGTCTGGGCAAAATCAGTTGGGCTCTTTTGATGATTGATTAGAAAATAACTATTTACAACACTTGCTTATCTACAACACAGAAATCGTGTCCTCAATAAGAACATGCACAAGTCAAGGACCTTAGCAAAACAAAGTTGAGTTCTTTAAGTAATGTTTGACTTTTAACACACGTTCAAAAACAGATCGTTGTCAGATCCGTCGTCGCCATGGTACTCAAGACTACGAGCATGTAGAAAGTAATAATATATACATTTAACAGAACAGATGATAATATTGTACATTTCAATAATATTCCCTGTTTGATTGAAGACTCAGACATTATAGTCTATATATAGGCAGAAATGATTTTCAAAGCAAACTCCTTAGGAAATTTACATAACTCTTCATAGGTTCTGACGAAAGATATTTCACTCTGCAAATGTCATTATGTAGCTTATACATCCACAAAACTGAATAAGTTTTGCCAGTAATTACAATGATCTCATTGAGTAAATTGACATTTGCTGCATGGATGTTGTTGAACGAGGCGTCCGTGCAAGTCTGTATAAATGAGGTCCCTTAGAAAACTATTAACATCAGTTGTGTTGAGAATTACAAAACAGAAAAAGAGAACCCCCGACACTGTAATACTTCGCTCTGTACATAAACTGTTGCTCTCCGGCTTTACACACTAGTACAGTTTGGAATCTCCCTTGTGCTCTCGCAGGCATTTCCAACTCCCCCTGAGCAGAAACAGATGAAACACAAGAAGAAAAACAAGCAAAGAACAAAGACAGTTAGTACTGTAGTCTGTGTCGGCACTTTAGTGCCTGTAAAACAAATAACTTCTCTGACATTGACACCTCATGTTAATTACTGAAATGTTGTTTTATCAAAGGCTCTGAAGCTGTTAAATTGCAAAGAAGTTAGAAAGTAAGCCATTATGAAATTTGTCTTTTTAATATGATACCTTTAGCAGGATGAATGGAGAAATACAGAGTGAATAGGCTACATTTCTGTTTTGATATGTATTATTTATAGGCATGACAGAAGCTGTTAATTCCAGCTCAATAGTTTAAATGAATGGACAGAACCAATGTACAGTTTAAAGGGGAACTACACTGATTTTACACATATGATGTCATCACAGGCCATTGGGGTTATTTCGGCTTGGTTTTGGACACCACAAAGTTGTAAGAACGCCTGCTAGCAAAGTATGGGTGTTGAATTTGAAAGTTGTGGGTTTTTACTAGGCAGGTTGTAATAAAAGACAGTCTTGAGTTATGGGAAATGTAGTGTCCAGTGATTCTGGAGCTGGACCCAAATTAGGGACTAAAAATGAGGATATCTTTCCTCTTCTGCACTGATTATGATCATTCCTTTTAAAATATGTCTCCCCTCACTTTATGTAAGTGCAACACTAAATCACTGCAGCACCCCTTTAGTAATTTAATATTGCCGCAATCCATTGTACTTGGAACGTAAAAAAAAAAAGACTTTCGACACAGAAAAGTGGAACAGTTATTAAAGTCGGAGTTTCAAGTCGGAAACTCTGGTTAGATTCATCCAGCCCGAGTTTGCAGATATAAACACACTTGAAATCACAGCAACATGGTGGCTGTGGAAGTTCAAACTATTTTGCTTGGCAGCCGTTTACACAGTTTTTCAATGGTATTTTATTAAGCAAAGACGAGCAAGACAGTTGTCTTACTTTACACACTGTTTAGGTCAATTACCACAGCGCATTAGTGAAGATAAGCGGTGGGCGCAGGGTGTTCTCTGATACCCGTGCCGAAACGATGCCTGAACTGATGCTTAAAAAACTAACAGGAAAAAAAAAAGCACAAAACTACGATAAAGGACATTAAGGAACAGCTTTTTTATTGCAAAGGGAAATTTGAATATGAAATTTAATAATATATTACCTCTGACAGTTTAAAGTAGATGGAAAGATAGGACTTAGTACAAAACACTTTTAACAAATTTACATAAACTAACCCAACTACAATAATTTTATACCTAATAACAGTTACTGGACTAATAACAACAAAATACATTTTGAGTTGGATTAATAATTGTCTTCCTATTTCGGGAGACAGGCATTTCTCCATTTTCTGTTTGGTAGCAGCTGAAATTGTCACTATAATCACAATAGTTGGTCTACCGTAACTGAGCCTGGTCAGGTTCCAATAGAAGGCGAACTTTGCATACTAACTTCGAGGCTAACACCCTTTAATAAGCAGATGGCAGGCAAGAGACATGAACTTGCCTTGTTTCTTAAGGAGTTGTAGCATTTCTTCACTGACAAATAGCCTAAACTGTACACACACTGCACTGCCACATGTACTCTCTACTCCGGTCACCATAGCCTCACTGTCAAGTCAGCTTTAAAAAAATTCAGCTGGAAATAAGGCGGAATACTGATGGCCTTGGTGCTTGGGGGTGTCCACAACTGTGTAAGACTTGTTTCATTTCTCTATAGTTATTCTGAATTTTAACACCTACGTCAGACTCAGCTTTCAAGTCAGCAGCACACATATGTTCTCCTTCTCTTGTTCGACTGCACAAAGGCACCGGAAACCGCACTGCGACCACTATGACCTCTGGTAGGTACCGGTCGTATAGATTTTCAGTACCCAACCCTACTTTAGATGCTTGTAAAGCTCTGACAAAGACTTGCCATACAAACATTAGTCTGCTGCAGGTGCTTGTGTTTTCCTGACCAGATGCATGGATACGCATTTAGATCAGAAGTCAGGAATACCGACTCGAAATTATCAACTTCCAACTTGCAATGGATTGCAGCATATGCCTTTGAGGGATGCAAATAAGTATTGATTTTAATATCAAATAATTTTCCTGATTTATCAACTAATTATTTGGTCTTTAGAAGTCCAAAACCCAAAGATAGTCAGTATGCTGTTAAAGAACGTAAAGAAAAGCAGCAAATCCTCTAAATTTGAAGTTCCATAGCACTTCTAATGGTAAAAACTCAAAACTGTACCTACTATATACTACTGTTACTCCCAAACTGTGGAACAGTCAGAACCCTCACTATTAAATCTTCCTCTTCTGCTACCATTTTTAAATCTTGCCTTTTTTCTTTAAGCTTGTGGGAACACATTTGTTAATCAAGTTACATATTTTCTTCTATTATATTCTGTTTGTCTAGTGTATTTTTAAACTGCGGAATTATTGTAATTTTATGTATTTTTAGCTTCTTAATATAGCACTCTAATCAGCATTTATTATTATATTTTCCTATTCAGTATGTAAAACAACCTCTTATACCATCGTCAAGCCGAGCTGCTACGTGATTTCATAACTGACTGAATCTACTCTGTGGATGATTATGGGTTGTATGCAAAAAAATAACAATGGGTGTTGAGCTGAAAGAAAAAAAAAAAAAAAAAAAAAAAATTCAGCTGGAAATAAGGCGGAATACTGATGGCCTTGGTGCTTGGGGGTGTCCACAACTGTGTAAGACTTGTTTCATTTCTCTATAGTTATTCTGAATTTTAACACCTACGTCAGACTCAGCTTTCTAAGAGTCAAATCATCCAGGAACTGCACTTGCCAGATGACCTGTACTGCCTTCTCTTGGTAAAGCTGCAAAACAGACTCTGTGCATCATATAAGGTCAAAGCGAGCATGCAGTATTCAGGCAGTTTGCTTTTTGTTATTTCGTGCTGGACTGAAATATTCTTTTTAAGTAAGTCATATTGTAACCCAATAGTTAAGTGATTAAGGCTGCTGCCTCGGCGCTGTCTCTGGCCTTTGGAATCCCGAGGCCGCATGCTTAAACATGTTGGTTGTATTAATTATTCATTGTTCTCAGTACTGCAAGCCTTGCTGGAATCTATTCTTTACTATGTTAAAACCCATCCAGGACTGTCTCTACTCTGCAGCTCCCTCTGCTTTCCTTTTCTTTGAATAATTAAAAATGCTATAAGGAGATTAAGTTGCCAATTCTCTGGTTAAAAATAATTCAAATTCAATAGCTAAAGTATGCCTGGGGGTTGAATCTGCACATTTATGCTGTGTGGTGCCATGCTGACTTTCACTCCAAACCATCTCCAAAAGCAGAGAAACACATCCTTTCTCAGATCAGGACATCAAAATCCCTCTCGAGGAATGTTTTTACAGGTAACAGTAGAGATGTCAATTTTGGTTTGTTTTGTTATTGAATTGAGTTATTTTTTTTAATAAAAAATGCAAAAAAACCTAAAATACAAGGCTTTTCCTTTTGGTCCTGCACTCCATTGACTCAGTGAGCTTTTGCTCCTCAACCAAAGCTCTATCCGTTTACAGGAAGTGACATTTTAATATTTTGTGATGTAAATGTCTTGCCTTTGATTTTATTTTCTGTTGGCTTTGCTGACAGACAGCCAGCTGGCTGCATTAACATGTGGAAATGTAGCACCGACTGCCCACCCTCTGGTCTCCACTGGTTAGGTAACGTTGGCATTGGCCGCCCACGTCAGGTGGGAGCTAAGTTAGCCAGTGGTGCACCTCATTTACAATAACCACTGGCAACGCTGTGCTGGTGGCGGGACAACATTGCTGCGCACACATGGTGCCCACCCTCAAGTCTATCCCCACATCACCCTGGTGAGTAAGCAGCTTCATTTTGAGCTGCAAAACCCCTTTAGCATTGTTAACCATGTTAGCACCAGTAGCCATGCTGACACTGCTAATGTTGCTAGCAGTGATGCTAAAGGGGGTTTGCAGCTTAAAACTGAGCCGAGACTGAAAACTGAGCACAAAGTAGGGATGCACGATATTGAAATTTTTGCCGATATCCGATATGCCAATCTAAAACAACTTATTCAGCCGATAACCAATACTGATATCCATAAATCCACTTTTGTCCTTCCAAATTTTCGTGATCATCAAGTCTCTTCTGGAGTGGAATTAACATCATATTAAGCATGTATACTGTTATTGTGATGGCCCACCAGCAGATGGACACATGAAATACAATGCTTTTCAGTGTATGTAATACTCTATCGTTGTGCGAAATAAGAAGAAGCATTTTGGCCAATTGTGATAGCTCACTTTAAAGCCGATATTGGCTGATACCAATGACGCACCAATATTATCGGAACGTCGGCCAATTCTGATTCTCATTTTAAAGCCAATATCAGCCAATACCAATGACATGCCGATATCATTGTGCATCCCCAGCACAAAAAGTTCACAACAACACTGTTGGGTCAGGATAGTGTTACTAATGGTAATCGTCAAACAAGCAGCGCCACTAGTTGGCTCACAACCGACCCAGGGTGATATTAGCTACCTAGTTGAGACCACACGGTCGGCAGTGGGCACTCTGTTTCCTCATGTTAATGCGGCTAGCCGGCTGTCTATCTCCCACCTGATCTGAGTGGTGCGTAGTGCAGTTAAATGCATCCGCTGTGACATGCGTAATTGGTCAAAAATATTCTCAGCAATTATGGTTAACCATTGACATCCCTAGTTAACAGTAATGTCAGCAAGAAACATTTTGATTCCAAACATCATTTAATGTGAATACGACAGCTCAAAACTTACTTTTGACCCTGGCATCCAGTTCCTTCTCCATGAGTTCTTTGGATGTGGAGAACTCACTCAGAGTGATTTTAGGCGTGCTGTCGCCTGGGCCCACTGAGCCAATCATCTCCTGCTCCTTCTCCTGGTTCACCTCAGCATATATGTTGATCCAAGGTATTTTTCTAAAGGTTTCCAAACGAAGAGATTGACAAATGAGCCTCAAAATGATGTTAGAAAAGTATCAAGTGGCAACATTTTTCTGGAAAATAAATGAAACAATCTTTCGTTGAATGATAGCAAAAACTTTTTTTGTTGTAAGTCATTATTTTCACAACTCTAACTAAAATAGTTTTACCTTATTTGCTTACTTTAAGATGACAAGCGCTTCTCTGTAACCTCAAACACAGTAGTTCTGTTTACTCGCGCTATGGGCATTCCAACTTTCAAAGTTGTCCTGACTATAATTATACCTCAGTAACTAATCTATAGGCAAATTACAGTAACACTGGTATCTTTTCCCATCTGCATTTATAACACCTAATATACATCTTTATTTAGTCACTATCCAATTTATTTCCAATTACTATTCATTTTGGTTATTAATTGCTCTGTTTTGTCAACTGTGAGATTTCTTGAAAAATGCATCCTCTTTAGACTAATGGGAAAAAATTCATATCCATAATTAATGACAGCTTTTCCATTTCCCTCCGAGTTTTCAAGAGAATAATTTTGAGTATGAATAATTTATTCAGCAAATAACAGCCGAGGCACAGCAACCGCATATTAAACCATTTAATGGTCGTTTTCTCTGCATTTTATCACTGATTGGTACATGTGCCTCATGCATTGGAATCCCGCTAGACAACCTCTAGGGGGACTTGTCAAATCAAATTTCCAAACACGACTGATTGATTGGTCCAGACTGTGCTCATCTGGTATCATCAATAATAGATAATATGGTAATAGATATATACTAGGGTTCTATATGATATATGCAGCAGGTGGAAGTAATCACAGATGTGTGTACCTCTTGAATTTGTAGATGAGGAACACTGCTAGGCCCAGGAACACCACTGATAGCAGCATCAGCATAGCCGAGCTGCTGTGTCTGGGGTTGGAGTCCACCAAGGGTGCTGTGGGAGCGGGAGAGAGGACAGGGAATATCATTACTTATCTGCCTTTCTGTTTGTTTGGTTTCAACTTCTGCCCCAACCTGCCAAGAGTAGCCATTTGGGTAACTGTGATGTAAAGTAATGCACATCATCCCTGGTATAAGTGCAGTAAGTAGGCCTATGTAAAGTAAGGTTGTTGGAAGTCCTAATTGTATAGTCACTCATTCATTTTCTGTAACCACTTATGCTGTTAGGGGTCGCGGGGGGGCTGGAGCCTGGAGCTGACATTGGGCAACAGGCGGGGTACACCCTGGACAGGTCGCCAGACTATCACAGTGTTGATACACAGAGACGGACAACCATTCACACTCACATTCACACCTACGGGCAATTTAGAGTCACCAGATAACCTGCATGTCTTTGGACTGTGGGAGGAAGCTGGAGTACCCTGAGAAAACCTTGCTAACACAGGGAGAACATGCAAACTCCGCACAGAAGGGCTCCCCCACCCTGGGTTCAAACCCTCTTGCTGTGAGGTAACAATGCTAACCACTGTATCATCCTGCCACCTTAATGTGTTATAATATGTACATATTATGTTTGTAATATATTTTAGCTAGTTTAGCATTTGGCTACATCTAGTGTATTTACATATATCAGTATAATGCCTTTTTAAATCATGTCGTTTGGAAGATACTGTGTCCCTGCCCTTTGCTCTGATTATTGCCCTGTATTGTTATTTAATCCTATGTGGTAAGACCAAAGACAATAAACTTCCTAACTTTATAACACGTTAAGTAAAGCAATTTAAAACATAAAATGACAAAACCTAAAACCCTAATCAAATATTACGGGTATCACAACAGCGGTTATCAACTGTCTTTGTTAACCCTTCTTCATCAGGCTCTGTGCGCGTTCCCATAAAAGGGGGTGTTTGACATCATCCTCCTACAGCACAAAAGGATAGATTGTGTGCTACATACTTCAGTCAAAAGAAACAGGTGGGGGCGTCGGTGGCTTAGTGGTAGAGCAGGCGCCCCATGTACAAGGCTGTTGCCGCAGCGGCCCAGGTTCGACTCCAGCCTGTGGCCCTTTGCTGCATGTCTCTCCCTCTCTCTCTCCCCCTTTCACACTTCACTATCCTATCACTTAAAGGCAAAAAATGCCCATAAAAAAATCTTAAAAAAAAAAAAAAAAGAAACAGGTGGTTATTATTGATAACTATCAAGAGTGTATAAAAAAATATTAAAGCAAAAAAACACTGTTGCTGTAAACAATGCAAGAGAGACTTGCTGGCAGAAAATTGCCAGTTGTATAGATCTGAAAGTTAATATGTTTATTTTTGACGTGACAACTGCACACTCAACATTATTGCCCAACAATGAAGGATAGGTGGGAATCATTTAATTTATGGCTGAATCACAATGAAATTAATTTTGTTGATTGCCTATTATCTGTGATAAATACCAATAGACTAATGCATGTTTTAATGTGTGTGTTCTGTTAGCTGTAACCAGCAGTGTGAAGCAGACTATGCTTGCTGTGCCTTCATCATTCTTTCAGTGTATGGATGAAACACAGTGTGAAATTTAAAGTGTTAATATTACCTAAAGCTCCACCATACTACACAAGTGACAAAAATAATTTTCATGTTTCTCTAAGGCTCCAGTGGTGATATGTAGGTGCAATCTGCTGCATTTATGACCCCAGAGAATCCTGTATGCTACCTTGGGCTGAACAATATATCCTATTCTTTTTTTTTTTTTTTTAATTATAATCACAATGTTTACTTGTAAAGTAAACACATTGCAAAAGACCACAATTTTGCACTTGGAATATACTAACACTGAATTAAATTACACTCTTTCTGTAGGTGCTGTTTTTGTCTGATATGTGTCATGCAGTTAACTCTCTGGCCAATCAGACAGAGCTCTTGCCATTATGAGATCTCTATACACTCTCTCCCTCCAAAGAGAACCTTTTTTTTCACAAGCCGTAACTCTCAACATAAACTCCTCCCTCCTGTTCTTCCTGAATATAACTTCCTCTGAAGCAAGCGATCTAGCCAGGTTAGATGAAAGCCACCTTTCCTTGCTTACCCACTAGTTGCCCTGTGTATTACACCCCTCTGATATATTCACACATCAAAGTGGATTTCAAGGATTTCTTAAAAAACAAAAAACAATGTATAGACTTACGCAAAAGTAATCCCTCTTAGTCATCACTTATAACCCATTAGAATTGTGTGGCGGTGTATTTATCTGCAGAGACTCCTGCCTGTATTTTCTTCGATTTGTTTTGCTGTGTTCTGGACATTTCCCAGCCAATATGAGTGCAGGTGAAGTTGCACCATAGACAGTGAGCTTAGATTCTCTGCCCGAGCCCGAACCTGATCTGGACCGGGTTGGGCCATAATTTCCCACCACTATCCTCGCACACATGAGTTGTCGACAGTGACATTGTGTGTGTCGGCTTCGTCGAGTGTACCAAGTGCAGCACGATGCTGGTATATGACAGCAAGAAGACGGGGACCTTGACACTTAGGAGGCACATGACAAATGCTTGCCATAGAAAGAAAGACCATAGTCAGTCTTCAGTGTCCACGTTCGTATCCTTAAAAAAATATCGGGTTTAAACCAGGCTCGGGCTCATAATTACAGTTAAAGGGACGGGCAGGGCCGGGCTTGGACAGAACATGCACGGGCTCGGGTGGGGTCGGCCTGGATTTTTTGGGCTCGATCTAAGCTCTAATCCAAAAGGTAGCTAGGAAAATCACTGACACAACATTCAAAACAAAACAAAAAACCACAAATATAGTGACGTGAGACCCTAAACGGACAAAGCTTTAGGGGCTGTACAAATGCTGCGTATTTTGTGCCCTCAAAGTCATTGTTTTAAATGCAGATGCACGGCAGGCGCACTTAAACACCAGAGCGATGCTGTCACAGCATTTGTGTGTTGGGTTAGGACGGCTGCCCCCTGAGATAAACTGAGTTCAAGTTTTGGAACGCAGCAGCGCGCACCGCATATCATGTAATGACTACCACCCAATCACAGCTGTCAGATATCTTTCCCGTCTTCCGTAAATATCAGTCTGTGATAAATATGGAGAAGTTGGTCAATTTGGTGCAGAGCTACCCAGAGCTTTACATCCCATGGAAGATAGGCCTACACACTTATAAACAGCGCCTGAAAGAAGATCAGCTCTGCACTCAGGATTTGGCTATGATATAGTACTTGTTAAGATTGCTTAGCAACCTCAGATGCAACCTGTCGCTGCACTCTTAAAAGCTGGCTAAAAAAAGGCACAAAAGTAGTGCCCAGTGCCCGACCTCGCGTTTTCCAGACGGTTAAAGACGTGGCATGTGAAGGAGAGGATGGGGATCAAGAGTAACTCAGAATTGGCCTGTTTTCTGTTGAACAGGTAGGTGCCAGGGGTTAATGTAGTTTGTTAAAGCATTAGCTTTTCCATTACAACAAATGCAACGCTCCTACAATAGTTGCTTCCAGTGTATGCACATGCAGTGTTGGGAGGAGGGGCCAAGCTTGTTGCGTTCACAAACAGTAACAGACTATTCCTGCATAGCATACCTTTAAATATCTCACCGAAACTCAACTGGTGTATCCTTAGAGGAGCTGTAAGCGATATCCACAACACATCTACGATTCAGAGTCTGAGCTGGAGTTGCCTGCACGTGGCTCCCAATGTGGAGGCGTCCATTACTAAAATACTAAATATTTAACTAATCTTTTAATATTTTAAATCCTGCATTGTTTACATCCATGTTTGCAAGCTTTCAGCCTTTTCCGTCGCTATATTTGCAGGTGCATTGCTATGCTGTTGATTAGCAGAGTAGTGAAGAAAAGGTAGCAGGAACGTGTATCATGTTAGTACAATACAACCAAAATGGGGGTGTGAAAACATTGCTTCATGGCACTACTAGAGGTCAAAAACTCTGCGGGGAATCTTGATTCTGGACTATATACACATAGGGTATACGTGTATACACATATAAATACTATAAGTGCTTATACATTCAACAGAAGAATGGGCATAGTGTTTAAAACTTTTCTTTGTCATTGGTTTCTCATCTTTCTCATTTTCCTGACTGCACATTTACATTAACTCAGCTTCTGACATGATATAAAACTCATTCACCAGTAAATGCATTCCCCTACTGATTATTAGCATTGTATATGTATAGGACAATGTTAATGCAATATGAAATGATGCTCTTATTCTTAATATTTCAAATGTCATAAGTTCTGGTAGCGTGAAATTGCTGTTTCTATTGCTGGGCAAAGCAAGTGACAGCAGCAGGTAACTCTTCCATTTCAGGTGGATTTAAAATGGTTAAATGCACTTACATTTACCTCTAATACCAACCCAACCAAACAAGCACTCCCTATGGTTAATATCACACCATATGGTTTTGCTCACAAGGCGTCCACCTTAAATTCCTCTCATTATCCTGAAGAGTGCATTAATGTCTATCACTGCAGGAAAATCACATTGCACTTTCCCGACGTTTCTGTGCTACTCCCGAGCCCTTTAGCTCAGAGACAGCGGCGCGTGTGCTGCTGACCTTTCTCAAGCAGCTTGAAGGCTTTTTAGACCTTTTCTTGGGAGGTGAAATATAAAGAGGGATCCAGCTGGGTACACCTCCAATGTCATTAGATTGCAGCACACCACAGAACGTCACATCGCTGCACATGCCAGGCTGTTAATATCTAGCACTTTGAGCTACAGACAACTCATGGCTGTGTGCCTCCAGAGACTGTGTGCCTAATGAAACCAGCCAAGCAATGAATACAATGTAAGTGTTATCTGTCCAGTGGTGGAACACAGAAGTTGTTACGGACTACCAATACCAATAAAAAAGTCGAGTTCTCCAGACCAGCCATGTTATTTACAATCAATGTGCCTCCATGACTTCAGCATTGATTTGATACTTATAACAGCAATTTGTTTTTTGGCAGGGGTGCATTTCTGAGGTTTCTGAATGTCAACCAACCTTCCCATCTTCAGCAGCCGGGGACTGAGCAGTGTTGTTGACTCTTTAAGCAATTCTGAATTCTGTCTCTGCCCTTAAATTGTACAGTGTTCTTTCTCAAGGACTAAATAATCAACATAATTATACTCAGTGTAACACTCATTTTGTGGTTGGATGGCGATACAAGAAATAGAACAGATGTTCAGCTTTTGATGGCAGGCATAAAAGATCGTCTCAAGGAGCTCCACTTAAAATCAAACCCCTCCCATACTCCCCTGTGTTCTTTTGCCTGGAAAGGAGGCAGACTGACAGGAATTTTAATTGGTGAACCAAAGAAATGTTCTTGTTGTCAAAACACGGTTACCACCCTTCTATTTTTTGACACTTCAAAATAGAAAAATAGAAAATAATAGGGCATAATTAAATTAACTGTGAAAGTTATGGTTGATAACTTAATGGAAGAATTGAAAGCAGTGAGAGTGAGTGTTTCTTACCCAGTGTCAACTGTGTGTTGTACACAATCACCCTTACTCCCGGCTTGAGCTCGAACTCCACCAAATTTTGATTCAGCGCACTTACAATTATATCAGATACCTGTTAGACACATAAAACATGGTGTTTTACACATAAAGAGCAGCTGCAGTCACCAATGTCTACGTAAAAGCAATCTATGTGATAGGATTTCAACAATTCATGATGCACAGTTCAATCATAGCCACCCATACCTGCTCTAGCTCCTCCTCACTCTTTTTCTTGACCTCCGTCTGGTTTTTGTGAGGTAACAGGAAGAGCTCAGCAGCTGTCGGAACTCCTGGGAACACGGCGACCAAGAGCTGCTCCTCCGGGAAGTCAGACACCTGTAACAAGGCAGAAAAATGCACCGTGACAGTGATTATGACAAATGGCTTCATCAGTTAAAAACATGTGGCTTTGTTCTGTGCCGGTGAAATCACACGATTACATCAGTTCACTCAGTCAGCTCATGTGGAGTGGGGTTATTTTGTGAATGTAATGTATGCGCTGCGTTTGAACTGCATGCACAAGGAGGCACAGAGCTCAGCTCGGCAGGGAGTAGGGAGTGACGGTAATAACCTCCCTCCGAAAGAAACATAGACCCGAGTACACTGTCATAATCAAAAGGGTGCGTTGGATATATGTTGCAGTGAGATGAGTATGCAGCGTGAATGTAGCAGCGGGCTTGAGTTGACTGTCTGAACTAGCTTGCAGGCTCCGCTTCATTTGGTGTGTGGTTGCTGTAGTCACTCCCTACTCTAATAAAATTCTTCATATATACAGTACGTAAGTAAATATCTAATGCATTAAAATGTCCATCAAAAGTTACTTTTATATCTTAAGAGGGTACCTAATT
Organism: Epinephelus moara; assembly: GCF_006386435.1. Classification (NCBI taxonomy): domain Eukaryota; kingdom Metazoa; phylum Chordata; class Actinopteri; order Perciformes; family Serranidae; genus Epinephelus; species Epinephelus moara. The sequence goes on along the minus strand of NC_065510.1, from coordinate 15,408,171 downwards.
ATGTACTCACACCCTCAGTCCACATATAATTACCTAAATAGTGGCACTTAAGCTAGAAAAGCAGCAATAGATCAGGTATAGGAGACTGTTTTCAAGTAGCATAGTTTTCCCCCTCTTTATAAAGTTTTTGATGTCTTACATGCTATGCCTGTGTCACTACATGGGATTTATATTTTTAAGTATTTTTCTGCTGAAGATGGTCTTCTCATAAAGAGAAGAAGTCTGTCTATGCAGCAGAGAGATGCAAATACTAGTAAAAAAATTGGTGCTACATGAGCTGAGAAAACAGAGAAAAGGGGCTGAATTTGTTTTTCTTCAAGAGGTAGAAAACCTACAACTACCAGAAATACACTGCACCTTATTGGACCAATAACAGTCCTACTGGTGGGTGATGTAATGCAAGCTTGGCTGTTTTTCCACGAGAAACAAAATGGCGGCCAGCTGCTAACAAACAATCAGGACTTGCAGTTCAGTGGTAGGATAAAATTAGCCTGGAAATCCAGACCCAAATCTAGAAAGATTTAGGGTCTGGCTATGAGTAATGCAAATGGCCCAACTCGAGGGGCGGCACCAAGCATGCATTTGAAAATATCACTGCATGCAATTGGATAACACTACGACCAATCAGAACAATACACGGGGTAACGTATCCAGAGCGCTACCAGCGGAGCTAACTGGTAGATTAGACTCTTGCCGTATCCGGTCGGCAGAACAGCAAAAACGTCCTTGCAAAGGAAAGACTCGGGCGCCGTCTTCTGTTCCTCTTTTAGAGAAAAAGTCAAGTCTAACTCGTTCATTGTAGCGGCCAAAGCCGTTTCAAACAACTGGTGTTCATTCGTAGCCATCTTGCAATGTTTACTGACTGATTCTGGACTTCGTCGTCGCAGCGCTGTCGTCATCTGTGACTGATTCTGGACTTCGTCGTCGCAGCGCTGTCGTCATCTGTTTAGGTCGCCTCTGGCCCGCCTATATCAGATACGCCGATGTGATTGGTGCAGCTCGGTTTCATGGGCATAGGTAATGAGCATCATTACTGATTGCCAGAGTGACTCGCTGAGCAAATTTAAATTGTGCTCTAGCGAGAACTCTGGATTTCCAGGGTAGGATAAAAAATGATTCTGAAAACATTTTAGGCGACAATCAGGCAACGCAGTTACAAAATATTGGTCGATATTTGATCAGTTTCACCATTTGATCTCCGTTTTCTTCAGAATCCATTATTTACAATACAGAAAATAGTACGGCAGACTAAAACCCCTAACAAAAAAATCAAGTACAGCATTTGAAATATTGCTATTAAGTGTTTTTTTTGTGTGTTTGTAAGCTGAAATCATACTAAGAGGAAACTGATACAGCTCTCCGACTACAACAAAAATTGTTCTATTTGAGTTGCTTCTCAGTTTTTCTTTTTTTTTCTTTTTCTTAATCAGTCAGTTCAAAACTTGAAATTGCACTTATTCAACTGTATCAACCCCAAGTTCACATGGCAATGTTTTGCAATCGAAATTTTTGGAGGAGTGCCACCTAGAACAACATGTTACACAATGAGGTGAATACACTTTCAGTAACATGGGAATCTGGTTTAAGAAATATATGATCTATAAAAACATGATGAACTACCACTTGTCCAACTGGATATTATCTTATAGGGACTCAGTACTGATGAGTTTGTTACCCTCTTTTCTTGTTTGTTGGTGTTCCCCAGTTCTTCTGTGCTGTGGGGAATAAGCGGGCTACAACATTTCTTCCTTCCTCTTCGTTTAATTTTTACAAATATGGCAAGACAACACATCCCAGTTTAGAGGTACGGCAACTTCCCTTCACTGTTAAGCACGAGGCACTCACTCTCTCAAGTATCACTCATAGCTGTCCCCACAAAACAAGGGCAGGTAGGAACCAATTAGCTCATAACCAAGGGAACACAGTGACTCCACTTAAACACCGCACATGAAAACACAAATGACAACTTAAGTAATTAAAATAAGCCCAACATATAATATGTGCAGTAATTATGGTCACAAGTGCATTAGTGTTTTGACCAAACTTGCTGGAAGGCTGGTAGTGAAGTAACTGAACTAACTACTCACTAGTGTCGCTTTGTTCTGCTTTATAACAGAAGAGAGGTAGAGATGGAGAGAGATGAAGAGAAAGACAGAGAGAAAGGATGAAACACACAGATGGCAACAGAGTGAGAAAAACAAAGAGACCGTGTTGAATGCATAATCACCTTTATGTCTAGCTCACAACTGTAAGGGCCCTACTTTTAACAAGTTTAATTTTTTGGGACTGAACAGAGCTAATGTTTTTCAACTGGATATTCCTGTGATATTAAAATACCTATATGCTATTTACCTTCCATATGTTTTACCGTGCCATATAAATGTCACGCTGCTTTTTGCATTGCCATCCCTAAGCAGAACATCTGCATAAAAACAAGGGCGTAGCTTTCAGACGCTTCATCACACACTTCATTTCCTGCATTTTGTTGAATGTTTATGCATCAATTCATGGTTAAAACGTCTTTATTTATGTAAAGGAAAACACAAACTTCAGGCGGCAGATAATATTGGAATATAATCAGAAATGTTCTCAGATATTCTGTAGTTTTCAAATATTTGTTCTCCTGTAAATCAACCTTTCTCATTTGATGTTATCCTTACTGAGTCAGCACACATGTAGGCATGATACACTCTTCTCACGTCCTCTTATGTGTCCTTTGTTTGGGAAGTTACCTCTTTAACTGTGCATGTGGCACCTTCATGTCAATATTAATTTAGTTCATTTCAATTCAGCGAAATTTCTGCTCATGTTAAAAACTTTCTGCATTCAAAACCATCTGCCATGTGTTCTCTGAGAAGTTGTGAATACAGTCATAATTTAATGAGAATTAAGTCATAATATCTCAAGAAAAACCAGCCCTAGTCTGTTGCGCATTATGTTACTGCTGTGTTGCTACAGTAGTATCCCCTCCAGACTCTGGATGAGATGCTGCATGCGCTGCTCTTCATCGGAGGTGAAGAAGACCATTACAATTCCAAGTCTGTCGTGCGTTGGCAGGCTCGAGACAGCTGTGTCTTTCATATCACTAAATAATCAGTGTGTTTAATTTGATACTGGAACCATAATGTTATGATCACAGAAGGCAAAGCACCTGCAAAACGACAGCCTGGATTGTCTTGTGCTCTAGCCTTGAGCTTTCTTGTCTGACGAAGTGCACCGCGCCGGTTCTGATTCATCCACAAGTTTCTCTGGCAATTATATCACTGCATGAAAAGCAGGCGGACACAAAGCGAACACCAGTAGAAGCTATTTCTCCTCCAGTGGGAATGTGAGGGAGTTAACCCTTTGCATATCTGATGGAAATTATAGGCTTTTTTTTATCTAAATGCATATGCAATTAATATCAAATTAGTGGTGGGGAAATTTCAGATAATCAGAAAAGTGGTAGGGACATTTCCCCACAGTCCCTACGAGAAGTTATGCCCATGCATACAAACATAACTTGTGGAAAATGAAGAGCATCTCCAGCCATGGGAAATGATTAATTTTTTTGCTATGATGGTTCCAGTGGTCGGTCAGTGTTGCTCTGGCACACTCAAGAATTTCAACAACTACTGGAGAGATTGCCATGAAATTTGGGACAGACATGGTTCCCAGAGGATGAAGCCCAACAACTTTAGGGCACCCCTGACTTTTTGCAACTTTTTGCTTTGCAACAGGGTCCCTGTAATTGCTAAATTCCCCTCAGCATGCCATTTTATTGAGCATTCATCAATAAAAAGCAAATCAACAATAATTACCACGCCTATGCCAAAAAGCTTTAGCAACACATTTAACAGTGTTTAATGAAGGAGAACAGCTGTTTATCCAAATTTTGTGATTTTAAGTGTTCCTCTGTGGGTTGACGCTTGAAAATACATTCACACAAATCTGAAGAAAAAGACATTTTGGGGATAGATGGTTCTCACAGGACAGCGACATATGGAAAGGTTACAATAACTGTATGTCAGTGTCCATAAACAAATAACAGACGACAATTTTGTGAAAGTTTTCTGGCTTTATCTCAATTTCCAAGGATGCCAAAAGCTTATTTTTCCTTTGGTAAAGAAAAGGTAAAGGCAAACAAATGTATCTGTTTTTGTCTCCGGAAAAGCATTTTTTCAGCCCTTCCTCTTAACCAGTTTATATAAGCAAGGGAGGCCCGGCCTGGGTGGTGATCACTCTTCATTTTAGAGCCTGTGATGTTTTTATGTTTTCTCAGTGGCCTGGGTGGACACTAGAGTGGGTATAGCCAAAGCACATCAATTATCAAGCACAGAAATCACTATTTGAGTACCAAAGTAGTGGACAAATGATAGCTGTGGGCATGACTTGCAGTGAGAGAAAGGGCGGCAGAGGGGGAGATAAAGTGAATAGGATGACAGAAGAGGCAATAGCCCCTGGAAAAAAAAAAAAAAATCAATACACTTTGACCGTGATTGTTCTCATTGCAATCAGTCATTAGTTTAAAAAGCTGTCTGGCTGCTTTGGAGTGCTTCCTTTTCATGCTCTGCATTACTGCTTGTTCAAAAATCAGATTGAGACGGCAAGCAGGAAGAGAGGTGAGACACTCAGCACTCAGCGAGGATGAGGTTACCTGCTGGAGGGAAGCGTGGCTCAATTTGGTTCGATCCAAAGATTCCACAGTGCAATATTTTGCAAGCTCACATGAAGAAATACTATTAAAAGGAGATAAGCTCTCGAGGGCCTCAGCACAGAAGTGAAACTGTATGCATGCATGCTGAAAGATAGTCCACGTCTACAGATACAGGACATATTTTTGCATGAGCAAGTCCGTTTTGCTTCTACATGTTCTGGTTTAAATTTAATACGGATAAAGCCCTTGAGAGGAACCAGATGCAATTCTATGTGATACTTAAGCAACACCTCATCTGGATAATAAAGTGTTCATGCTCAACTTATTGTCAGAACGTCTACAGCCCTGCTAGCAGCTCTGTGAGGAGCTCTGTGAGGCTGTACTTCGGCACAGGGGTGCTTTGAGCTAAATGTTAGTGTTGGCCTGCAAACATTCTTATAGTAGCAGGGTTTACATGTTTAGCAGGTACGATATTAACCATGGTCATTATCTAAGTTAAGCATTTTAGCATGCTGACATTAGAGAATCAGCAATTCTCACACAGCACAACTGAGACTGTTGTGAATGTCTTTAGTGTTGTAGGTATTTGGTGATTAACCAAAGTATTGAACAAATTAAATTTTGACGCGATGATGACATTAGATGATGGTTAAGGGGTCATTAAAGCTAATGCAATCCATTCTTTGGAAAAATTATACGCCAAATTTCATTGAAACCCATCCAAATGCTGCTGGTGGTGCGACAAGATAATTTACTGTGTGGGGACCATGAGTGTTGGGACAAAATGTCATGGCTATTCATCACAGAGCTGTTGAGATATTTCAGTGGTGGACCAACTACATATCAGAGGGGCTGTCATTGTCATGGGAACCATGATTGCATGTATCAAATTTGATTTGTGCCAGTCAACCATGGCTGTATGTTAACATCTTCAATTTAATTTGATAATTGGGACCTTTAAACTGCTGTTGGTGCTATGTGAGAGATGACAGCAAGTCAAAAGGACGTGATGCTTTAAATATCATATCATGGCAAATGTCATGGCAGTACATCCAAACATTGTTGAGTTATTTCACTCAAAAACCCCCCAAAATATTGACCTCACGTTGACATGAAAAGAAAACTCAAAGGATCACCAAAGCCAGGAAAGCTCCTTTAACACTGGACAAAAAATCCACCAACGCTCACTAACACCGGCTCCAGCTCTGATCTGCTTTGACCAGCAAGATGGAAATACAACACCTGGGTGGACACACTAATCATAGCCACTTTTTCAGTGCAATAGAATGAAGCACCGCCACAAAATGCTATCCGTCTCAGTCCGAGCAGCGCTTGAACATCGTTCCAAAGTTAGTTGGCAGTTTAAAAGACAGACTGAATAAATGACAGATATAAAAAAAAAAGGTACCCACTGTAACATTTTCACTGGCCTCTGCACTGCTTTCTACTGTTTATTAACCTGTTTTCCAGCCCATTTGTAATGACAAACATGACACACCAGATGGGAGGAAGAAAACAAAACAGAAAGGCATACTTGTCTATTGCAGCTGTGTACATGGCTCTGGTCTATTGGCAATTGGATAAGGAGTCTATAGCCTGCTAATAATGGGTTTTCCCATGGTTAAAAAAACCCCTGATGCACTGATTTTGGTGGAATAGGGGTGTCAGATTCATCCTCTGGGGATCCATGACTGTCTGCACCAAATTTCATAACAATTTATCAAATTATTGTGACATATTTCAGTCTGGATCCAAAGTGGTGAATAGTGAGGAATAGTTTTTTATTTTTTGAAGTGTGGTTGTATGTGATACTTATTCATAGTCAGTGTATTATCTACAGTCAATGAGTATCTGCAAGCCCCAGGAAGCTAGGCAATGTACTGCTGTAGATGGGGGGTAGCAGCATATCGTACAGTAACATAAAAAAGACCCACCTGATAAGTGTGTGATAAGTGTACACTATATTGAGAATATTTTAACCAATTCACCTTTCCGTCAGAAAGCCAATAATGGCTTCAGTTCCCCATCTACACTATCTCCAAAGCCACCAGACTTCATTGACAAAAACTAATTATGGCTTGCTGAGCATGAGAGCTGCTGTTCTACCACTGCCTCAATCACTTTGTTAGTTTGTGTTATTGTATGGCTTTGGTGAATTCAAACCAAACCAACCCTAAACACCAAAGTCACACAATAACACAAACTAAATGATCGAGACAGCGGTAGGCCAGCAGCTCCTGTGTTCAGCTATGTTAAACTACCGTTTTTCTCAGTGGAGTCTGGCACTATAACAGCTCCACTTCCCCGTGGGAAAGGGCTGTCTAACAGCAAGGTAAAGTGGTGAAAATACTGTAAATACAGCATACGCTTTTTAGGTGGGACTTTTTTAAGGTGACTAAAATACATGTTGTTGCTGCCCCTTATCCAGAGCAGTACATTGCTTGGCTTCTGTGTCAGACTCTAGCCTGCAACTCCAAACTGGGGGCAAGCCGACTGACATCTACTGTATGTTCTACATTGACTATGGATAAGTACCTCATACAACCCCACTTCAAATGATCCAAACTATCCCTTTAAGCCATGCTGTGAGCATTGCTACAAAGATGTATTACAAATTATAAGCTGGAATGATGCCCCCTCCATGCACGCTGTACTGTATAACACCACCTCTGATCTTGAATTACTTAAACCTATACTAGCGCTTCCTCTAGCCTAAGTATTCATAAAAGTCTAGTATTAGTTGTGATCCAGATTGTAAAACAGAGTGATATGTGCCGTTTGGAAACATGGACAATTATAAAGCAGCAGCCTACATTGTAAGAAAAGCACTCAAGGATGCAAGAAAATGACTAAATTGCAGTGCATAAGCTGAAGCAGCTGAAAGGATTGCATTTTACTGGGATTGTACCTTGTAGAATTTCATGTCACAAGTAAAATGACTGATTGATTTACCATGCATCAGTTAGATGAGAAGGTATTTTGGTGCCTTTGAGGAGATAAGGAGATGATAGCTTGATAGCTTGCATTAACAGTGGAGGCAAAGCTATGGGGGAGTATAAACATTGTAAAGTGCATGAGTTTGAGCTGAGAAATGTTAAGGGAATGTGATAGACAGAGTGGAATGAAATAACCTCCATCACTGAATGTGCATTCAGGACCAGCAGGCACCAAAATGAGCCTATAGGTGAAGAGTCATGACTTGATAGATTCAGCAACAGGGCCACACGACACAGCACCTCAGTTAAATGGACCTTGACTTTAATTGTAAGTCGTTCCCTCTCTCATCTCCTATTTTATTGTTGGGGAGTTGTTTACTATGTTGAAAAGCCATCAGTTGTGGACTGGCCTCTGTCTCAAGCAAGAGTTCTCAACCATAACAAAATAGAGGGAAAATAACCCTTCCTGTCACCACTTGGACGATATATCTGTCTGGAAATGAACTGTGTGTCAGCGCCGGTCTCATAAACAGATCTACAGTCCTTTCACATGGGTAGTGGCTGATATCAAACTCCAGCAGGATAATGTGAAAAGATGAAAGCAAACAAAAGTGACACATCAGCCACTATCCACAAGTGTAATGTAATAAAAAAAGCACTATGAGACTGTGACCATTTTCACCCTCTGTTCAATTTAATACTCAGAGGAGTCTCAGTGGAGACTCTTTAAGGATGGTTACATATTGTAATCCTAGTTCTATGATCACTGGTAGACAGTGTTGAGGGTAACTTCACAAGAACGCCACAAGAAAATGTTGGCATAATACATTTCTGCAAACGTGGATATATTACATTTGTACGTTTCATATGTATCACATCAGCATTTCGAAAGTGATGTAGTACATGACTTGACTTTGTCATCGGGAGTTGGAGGTGATGGTGGTTAGTGTACCACCTAGGCATTTGAGACCAACAAATCATTGCTGCGTCTTTAAAGGGCCGGTGTGTAATATTTGGCATGGTTTATTGTCAAATCTGAATCTGAATCTGAATATTCTACNAAATAATTATTTTATCGCTGCTGCAACGTTTCGTTCATCCATCTGATGAAGGTCTAGTCACCGAAACGTTGCAGCAGGGATAAAATCATTATTTTTGTAAGTTAGACAGTGTGCAGGAGTCTTTTCTGCAAGTTTTGTTCTTCTCGTCCCTCTCCTACGCACCTGTTTGAAAATAGATGTGTGAAGTATTCCTTCGTTTTGACTAGCCAAATGCACCAATTTAAGTACACTGGGGTTCTCCCTAGTAAAGCAGCAATTGTTCTTATCCACTAATCAACTAGCTATGTGTGAGGTGAAAAACTGACTAAAGTCAGAATCAAGATAATTGTTTTCTGTCATTTTGAATCAATTCCAAAATTCAAATTTTTGGTTCATTACCATTTCTCTCCCCAGACAAGCTATACTGATACAACAGAAAAGAGAGAAGTCTGTGCTGTGAACAGTCAAACAGTCAAGTGTAGGTGATGTAATGGAAGAGAAAAGTAGTTTAACCAGACAGTTATTTTTAGACGCTTGACATGACTCACTATATGCAGTGTTAAGGAGCATTCTTTCCATGCTGTTACTGCAGTGCATTGTTCGCCAATACAGGAAGTACTTACTCATACTCCATTTGTACAGCATGAATTAATAAGTAAATAATAATATGTTTTTGTTTTTTAATTAGAGGATAGGTTCACAGTTTCTTTAGTCTGCTTTAAAACTGTAGTCAGTAGTCGTCCTCATGAACAACTGGTTCGTCTTACTGTAATTATTTCTCCTTTTCAAACCGGCCCTGAAGAGATCAGTTCTCAAATCAATTTCAGTCTAAGTGATGGGGAACTAAATCAACAGTCCTTTTTCTGCGTAAAAATACATTCCAAAGTTTAAACGAAGATCTTTGTGTCATTGTCACTTCACTGCACCTCAGCGAGGACAGGCTGTCTGGGGAAATCTGTGCTAAAAAGAGTGTAACATTCAAGAATATATACTTGTCAAATTGTTGAAGCCTCATATTAACATTTTAACATGGAAGGAGGACTGTGGATTTTGGTGCACTATGAAGAAATCTCTTAAGAACCAGTAGGAAGGATTCCAGCAGGCAAAACCTGTTTTGGTGTTCATATGGGGATTTTTCTAGCGTTTGCAGACTTTTAAAAAAAGGGATCTTATTCTTACAATACTCTAATGCAAGGAGTTACTGGTTGACATAATCATTCCTCTTCTCCAAATTGGTCATAAAAAGTTTTTTAGAGGATGATTTCAATGTCGGAGATGGGAGTCATCAGCCAAAGTTAATATAAGGCTATATATTCCAAAGTTGTTTCCCTGGATAGTGTTTCCTCACTAAGATGTGGTCCAGGTACAATAACACAGAGAGTAAAATGTAAAATGTGTCCCCAAAATTGTGGGAGATCTCTTTATGGCCAGTACGGAAAAAGGAAAAACAGCAACTCATAACTTGAAATGTGCAAATGTGCATATGCAACCCAATCACAAGAAAAAATGTTGGTATTGTACATTTCTGCAAACCCTGGATACATTACATTTGCACGTTATTATGTAGTGGATACATTTAAACTTTTCATATCAACAAAACTGTGGTTGTTGTATGGTTAGGTTTAGGCAAAAAGTCAGGTTGGTTATGGTTAGGTAAAGATTATGCTTTGGTTTAAAACAGCCGCTTTTAGGAGCACAATCCCGGCAGGAAAAGCAGTGATTTTTTGGTTAAAAACAACCACTTTTCATGCCACTACATTGGCAGAAAATGCAGCAATATTTCTGTAAAAAGACAACAGCTTTTCATTGCACTATCTGCACTGATGGTTCACTACAAAACATCTATGTTTGGAGTCTAAAGGGCCACTGTAAAAGCACTGACTGGTGGCTACAAAACATCCAAGTTTGGAGCCCGAAAAGCAGCTGGAAAAACATAAAACACCAAAACATCCTGGAACCAGTGCATTGATTGCAATAAGATCCCAAGTTAGACGATACATTTTGGGCACATGCACATAATTTTATCCACACACTAAAAGAGTTTAAGTGTGACTCGATTAGTTGATTGATTAGTAAAGTACACAAGCCTTTAATGGCTTGCAAATGCATCGATAACCAGGGTGATTAATTTTAAAGAGTGGCATTTACATCCTCAGTCAAGTTTAAGCATAAACAAAACCAGTGTGTCTACAGGGCTGCTAACATTGATTCATTCTACTTGTAAATAATGTAGCAGAAACTTGTTACTTCTGGTGTTAGTGGAGCAATATATTTAAAGTATAAGTAGAAAACTACAAGTCTTATTTTACTTTATGTGACATCACAGTCCAGGAAAAGGGAAGTCACTTGGCTCGAAAGCATGGACCTGAGTCTGGGTTATCCAAGTTATTCATGAGATCCCCCTCACCTGTTTAAATATTCCTCCAAATGCGCCCACCTGCAGCTCTAATACTAAATATGTTGGTAAGATGGCCAAGAGCGCAGCACAACCAAATGTAGTCCGCTATTCATGAGCTGTGAATGGTGAGATGAGAAGCACTTAACAATGATGGGTGAGCTTCCCACACACAGTGAGAGCACTTGCACCTCTCCTACGTTCAAGTGCACTACCACACACGCAGACGCACGCATTAGACACCGTGACAGGTATCGTCACTCAAAGGTCTCTCTCAAGCCCCCGTGCTTGAAGTTCTGAGATCATTTTATTGGTCATTTGAAATTAGAGAATCAGTGCTCATGAAGCCATCTTGGCTGAGAAGGAAAGCAAAGGCGTCTTCACACCTGTCTGAAGATGAATCACAAGGTAGCCCAAGGGCGTTCTCTTGCCGCACCAATGAGTATTGGGCAGCAAAGGTAATAGGGGCATAGGAAATAATTGAGAAATAGCAGGGTGGGAAAGACAATAGGAGATAAAAAGACAGAAAGGAAAGGAGTTGAAGACAGATGGAAGGATGGAAGGAAGAGAGAGGGAGGGACAGAGAAAATGAAAATCACTCACTTGGAGCAGAGCCTTCTTAATTACTCTCCCCACATCCTGTCTCCACTCGGGTATGTCAGGGTTGAACTCGTCCAGATTAGGGGAGAAAGATAAAAGTAGAGATTTGAAGAATTCTGTCGAAGAGAGTCAGGGGAGAATCAGCCATTAATTCACTCGGATCCGGGGGCATTATTCTCAGGGAGCCGTGCCAACTGTCATTTTGCTCAAGTTGAGTTTCAGGTAGTTAACACTTGATGAAAAGAAGAGGGTTTCTCATATCCCCTGCACTTCCCTTTGGCTAAATGTACCAGATGCACTTCTAGATAATTAGAAAATGTCACAGCTTTATGCCAACCCATCCACTGGTAATAAATCATTGCATTTTACAGATACTTGCTGCCGGATTACTTCATTTCAAATGAAGACATATTCTTTAGAGATTCTAACAGTAATGTGATATATTTTCCTCAAGTAGGAGCAATTTCATTTCAAAAACATTTTACACACGGCAGTCAGAATATGACAGTATAACAAATGATATAGTCTGCAAGATTTAACTACTTTCCATGAAACTGCATTTTTTTAAGCACATTGAAAACTAAAGAGATGCCAGCAGCACAATAGACTCATTCACAATACTGACCTTTGACTGCTATGGTCTTGGTATCTTGCAGTATGGTGTTGGATGCAGCCACTTGGACTGTGATGGTGTGCATGCCGTCGGTGGGGAAGGTGTGTGAGATACTCCCATCCAGTGTTATCACGGGCTGCAAGCGCAAAAGGTACAGGTGCTAAATAATGTCACCCTTCTCAAGCATGTGGAGCAAGCTTCATTCACCAGGCATTTTCTGCTATTTTGCCTTCATCAGGGTGGTGTCTAAGGCTTACTCCGGTTTCCTTGTATTTAGTCCATCCATCAGTGGTGTGATTTATAGATGATCAAAAACAGGGATGTGTTTGAGAGTAATATGGAGTTTGGTTAAAGTAGGGGTGTGTTAGGGTCAACTGTCAGCCCTTTTTACTCAAGTATCCCGTGAGAGAGCTGCAATTTAGACCCTTAATTTTGCCACCTTTGCTTTTTTACACAGAAACAAACAATTCAGGCATAATACTGCCTCAGTGTGTGATTTTAGATAGCATGCCAGAGTTCCTGAAGCAAAAGAGGCATGACAGGTGTGACATGTAACAACATCTATCTCTTGTGTGATGTATAACATATGTGTCGGCATCGCTTTGTAAACAATAACGATGGAATAACATGGCAGTAACAATCATTTACCATCCCTCTCATACGGCAGTTGATCTCGTCCCCTGCTCAGATGGTAAGAATTTCACGATAATATTGTCCTGCGATTTGCAGATATTTTCAGCCACTGTTCTTCTTCTTTGAGTTAGCTGCTAACTGCTGCTGGCTGCTTTTTAAATCTCCTAATGGAGGGTCGCCCACATTACTCGTCATCAAAATGTCAAACCAGTCCAGTCCTGGTGGATGTCCCTTTTACACAGATGCAGATTCAGTGCTGTTACTACCTTCCTTAAAGGCGAGACAACTTTCTCCCCCAGTTCTACAATTAATTTTAATCTTTTATGACAAAGTAGTGAGGTGGAATAACAGTGTGATATTCTTGTGGCTGTAGATTGACTTCAAAATTAGTTAGGGTTTCCCATAAGTATGAGGGAAGAAATAAATTTGAAAATACAGCTTTTTAGACATGCTAGCAGTATAGCTATTGAGATGGCAGTGTCGGTCTGTCAGTCCATCACTTTGGTCCAGACTGAGATATCTCAACAACTATTAATTGGATTGCCATGAATATATAGACATGTACGGACAATTATGTTACAATAGGATGAAGCCCACTGACTAATCCCCTAAATGTCCCTGTAGCATCACAAAGAAAAGATTTGCAGTGAGCTGTTCTCCTGACTTAACAAAAGTAATGCACCAAAACTTAAATATAAACCATGTAATGATGAGTCAGTAAGTTGAGTATAACCCATACTGGTGTCGTTGGTGGATGGGTCAAACAACACAGGACTTTTCCCCATGAGATAGGTGTTCAGAACTGTGTGAAATCAGGTGAACTTTGAGTTATGTTAAGGTATGATGTCACCATGTTTCTAGCCTACATAGCTTTACATTAAGTAGGTAACGTCATTTGTGAGGTGCTAAATCAATAGATATCATACGTACTGTTGTATAAGATAGGTTGAGGATGCAGGTGAAGGTGGAAAGCAGCTGCTTGTGGTGGTGTAAGGTAGTGTAGGGTCAGGGGTAGCAGTAACCCATGGCAGCAGCCACAGTGGCACCTGCTTGTTGTTTTAAAGCACCTTTGTTCTTGATGATAAGGTCATCAGAAAAATGAGCTTGAAAGAGTGTTGTGATGTCAAAGGACTGACTGAAGCAAACTGGATGCAACCTCAGACATCCTGACAAAGGCAAGATAACAGATGTTTGTTGAATACCCACACTGGTCTGTTCTTCGCTGTGTGTATGTCCTTAAAGATAAATGCACTTCAGTAGAACATACTGTCTTCATGTCAAGGTGGTGTTTTACCAGGTGTAATTACTTGATGGTAATGGTAAGCTTTTACAGTGTATGGACTTCAGTTACAACATGCAGAAGGAGGCACAGAACACAGAAACACACAGAAAGACTGAAATGTGTATGACTGAGACTGGTCCCAGGAGAATTACCTCAGTATTGTTGCCTAGCCACCAGAAGTAAGTCACAGTACGTGAGTGGCTGGGTAAGACCACTGCTGTGATGTTCACCTCCTTGTTCTTTATGACCACGAAGGGAGCGAGAAGCTGGACATGCTCCACTGGACCTAAGAAAGAAACACCACAGAGGAGCTCATATTATGCCTGGCTTCTTCTAATGAGGCACTCTTGAGAGTGTGCTTTTCATTCAATTAAAAAAAAAAGCCGAAAGGCAAGATCACAAATCCTATCAGTAAGTACATCGGGTGTGAAGCTTGTTTCATGGAGGGAAATATTCCAAACACCATCATGTTTACATGACAGTTTAGTGTGCTGAGGTTTTTTCTCATGGTCCAAAGACCTGCACCTCAGGTTAAATGATAAATAGTCCAAAGGTGTGAGTGTGACTGTGCTTGTCTGTGTGATAAAGTGCAGACCTGTCCCTCGGTTCTTGCATCTCGTCTAGTGCATTCTGGAATAGGATTCAGACCCTATACAATGAACAGAATAAGTACATAAGAAAATGTAAAATCTGTCACACTGACATGATTTTCAGTCGACTCTGAAGCCATGATAGCATTCATTAGGATTGAAGAGTTCCCATTTCTTTGAGTTGACTTAATACAACCTGTACGGCTATGTCAATCTCATCCAGACATCTCCCCAGTACTGTCGGCCCTTTTCTATACGTTCTCATGCTAGTTATCTAACTAGCTCTTCAAAAAGATGAGGCTGACACACTTATTTCCACCAAAGTCGATTGTTTCTCCAAATAGCCATCAGTGGCCACAAAACCAGACATATATGCACATTTCATTATGTTAAATTGATAATCAGCTATTTTGCATCCTACCATCACTACACTGCAAAGTATGTATATATTGTACACTGTATGTTCACTGGAATATATGAACAAATGAGATGTGGGTAACTAAGAGGCCTGAAACCAGGCTACACACACTCTTTTTGTGCTTTAAGTCTTTGTTGAGTTTTTCAATTCTGGCCGTGGCCATGATCTTTCCCTTTCGTGCGTTGAGTTGCCGAGTGAAAAACATGAACATGATAATCTTTCTTTAGCAGAATGGGCATTTTACTCTTTTTTGACATTTTCCAAGCAGATAAAAAATGGAAAACAACTTAAAGATGGTTGTCAGAGAATGTTTTGCAAATTGAATTGAATTCAACTCAATTTTATCTATATTGTCCGGTATCGCAAATCACAATTTGCCTCAGTGGGCTTCACAACATAGGAGATGTCCTGCTCATGGATCTTCAGAGTGGACAAAGAAATACCCAACTCAAACCAAACCAAACAGCATGTAATTGTGATGTCTGGCTGATCAGGTCCAAGCTCTTTCACTTTGAGCTTCTCCTGCAATGTGCTCCTCTCAAATGGTGTTGTTTTTAAAGACTTCACCGTATTTGCTTTCTCCATCTCCATCTTGTTCTCCGTCGCCAACTCTCACTCAAACTCATACCTGTCACTCTGCACTTTATGACAGACGGCTGTGACGCCATCCCACTGGCTACTGGATGGGACGTAAATCAAGTGCATTCAGCTTTGGGCACAGGAGAACTGTGCCCCAACAGCTCCTAGCACTTGTACTGAAGAGGAGCGAACTGCGCATGTACAACTTACGAGAGTCTATGGGCAAAGATTCTTGCGCCCCAGGGAGGAAACACATGACCAATCAGTAACATTAGACAACGTAGAACATTTTTAATCTACATTTTTATTGCAGATGATACATGTTACTCACTAACTATATCATATTTATCTTGCTCATCTGAACATTTTTTATGCAAAGTATTTTTATTTTACTTTTCAAATGTGGGGAGAGTGGTGGGGCGGTGCCCTAGTGCCCTCTATTGACCAGCCGCCACTGATGTATTGGCAGAAATGGAATATAATATAATATGTATGTTTTCTTTCTGTCTATATTAACCTTAAAAAAATTATGAGACGTTTATATCTACATACGGAGCAGGTCCTCTTCCACAGTAGCCCAGAACCGACAAATTAAGCCCTGCCTTTAGATAGCGCTATTTGCATTTTTGCATCAGCCATTGTAGTTAACAGCCCACCTGGGATGTGAAATAGCTTTATTCAGTGTTTTTATTGGTTTAAATCACTGGGTCTGTTTTTTTCATAGAGGAAGGGTTCTCTGAGATAATTCAGCTACCGGTAAAAACGTCCTAAACGTCTGGATCTTAAGTTATTGGAGAGAAAAAATGAGCACACATCAGCAAGTGCTGGGCTAGTGGCCTGTCTGCCACGAGCCAAACACCATTGGAGAAACACTGATTTGTAATTTGAAACTACTTTATTCTGTGTTTTCAATTGTTTTAATCACCTGGTCTGTTTGTTTTGGAGAGTTGGAGACCTCTGCAGATAATTTGGCTCCCTGTAAAAAACCTCCTGAACAATTCCAACTGGGAGAAGTTTCAGTTGGTTGCAATCTGCAATCGTCACCACTAGATTCAACCAAATCCCCCTAAATCTTACACACTGCTCCTTTAAATTCCATCATTACGTTAACAAAAAAATTCCACTTGGGCAGTGCCATTTCTCTTTGACAGCTTGTTTCCTGTTGCAGTTTAGTAATATATATGTAGGCATCACTTTTTGTAGACATGATAGACATTACAGTCTATCCTGACAATTTTTGCTAACACTTTTGATTTATGGGTCTGCCAAACAGCAAACTCACCCTCTGGAACTGATCACTAAAAAGTTGTCTAGAGTAATTTAATTTGACAGACAATCAAATGATTTTCTGACAAGGTCTGACAGTATAAAGTGGTGACAGCAAAACATTCTCTTACACTTAAAGGTCCTTGTAGCTCTGTAACTATAGTGAAAAAAGTCTAACACTAAAAATATGTTGACGCCATCATGTATTTTTGACATGATATCTCCTGGATAATGCTGCAAACCTCCCCACTAAGAACCTAATAGGACCCGACAGGGGTCCAGGTTGCTTTACACTAATCTCAGGGATGAAGTTCCCCGCCGTGGACAGATGTAATACACTACTTTCGTGGAAATACTCCAACGAAAGGTTTGTGTAGTGCTGCGGTCTGGGGTGTTCGTCTCGCCAAGGCTTCTGTTAGCTCTCATCCTCTTTAACCAGAACTAATCTTTATCCCCACTTTGAGATGCTCAGTGTGTGTGTGTGTGTGTGTGTGTGTGTGTGTGAATGAGAGAAGGAAAGGAAGTCATTTGGTATTAAATATGCTCCGCCGAGAAATCATTGTAGTAGTTTTTGGCATTTCCCAAGCTAAATTTATTGCCGTCAAAAAATGTATAAATTCAGAACATACTGGCTGACACATCAGGATGGCAAAAGGTTAAATTAATATGGACTGAACGAATCAATGAAAGAGCAACTAACAAGACAAAAAGAGGATTTAACACACACTGAGAGGAGCTTGTATAAATCCCTTGGAAACTCTAAATGATATTGTGTATCATTTTAAGTTTCTGTTATTGCCATCTGAATAGAGCTGGAAAGCATGACGATCCTATAATTTGTTATGTGTGCTGTTGTGTAAAATCTGCTCCACTTTAAAACAAGCCATTGTTCTAGTGTTGCATCCTCAGATAACTGGCAATTAGTTGCAGCGGCCTTACAGGCTTACTTCTCAGTCTCTGCCCACAGTAAAACCTTGCATAAGCAAGTCTGTTGTGACCTTTCTCCCGAAAGTTGTTTGTGTTTATCACAGCTGCTGTATTACATAATCCTATGTATAGGTCAGTGCAGTTCACCTCAGAAGCGTTTAGCATGGATCTACAGTGTTGCATGTTATATGCATATCGTTGTAGATTGCGAAAAGAAAGCATGAATACAGTGTGTAGGACTTAGGGGCATATATTGGCAGAAATAATATAATATCCATAACTCCGTTTACATAAGTGTATATTCACCAGAAAATAAGAACCATTGTGATTTTGTTACCTTAATTAGGTGTATATATTTACATGATTAGCAGAGTCCACCTTGCTGTTTCTACAATAGGTCAGAATGGACGAACCAATCACTGGCTCTAGATAGGGCCATTCACGTTTTCACACCGTAGTTCTCCTATACTTTCGGCACACAGGAGAAGTTTCAGTTGGATTGCAATCTGCAACTTTACCACTAGATGCCACTAAATCCTACACACTAGACCTTTATGTTCAATGTTTGTCTCTCATTAACCATCTCTCTTCTAGGCTTTCAGAATGATATCAGACCGTATATATCAAATCCTGATCGTCAAACGATTCCTATGCAAGGGTTATGAAGCACAAAATATCAGCGGATTTACAGGCGTCTCTTTACTAATGTAAGTCTATGGGAAAAGTCTTTAAGGGCCCTGTGACATCATGTGACAGACCCAGAAGCTGTAGTTAAGTGGCTTGGCCATTATGAAAATTGGTTTCAAAGCCTGGTACACTTCCTGGAGGTCTGGTAAGGATGAGCAGCCGCAGCCTGTATGTAGCCTGAGAGGCAATACCTAGGGCAAAGCAGATGCTTCTACACCAGCTACTGCTCATTCAGTTCATTGATATAAGCTCTGGTAATAACTGACAACGACTCAGACAAATGTATTAAC
Source organism: Epinephelus moara (assembly GCF_006386435.1). Taxonomy (NCBI): domain Eukaryota; kingdom Metazoa; phylum Chordata; class Actinopteri; order Perciformes; family Serranidae; genus Epinephelus; species Epinephelus moara. Next base: position 15,389,279 of record NC_065510.1, on the reverse strand, counting down.
AATCTTGTCAACTCTTCTCTCATCTGACTTTTGTGGAAATTATAAATGTGAGTGGACAAAAGATAATATTTCCCCAAAAAAGAACAAATTAATAAATAAAAAACATCAAAATAAACTTATCTTAAAAAGCATTGGAAATCAAAAGTGTTTGCACTTACATGTGACATGCAGGAAGAGTGTTGTGGTGTCGTAACCCAGCGTGTTCTCTGCCAGAGCTGTGACACGGAATATTCCAGCAGACTTGTAAAGGTGTTTGATCCCCTCCTCAGTCCAGCTCAGGTTGGAGTAGGAAACAGCCGTCCCATCGCCGAAATCCAGCTGGATGTTGGTGCGCAAAGAGTCACCCTGAAACACATCACAGCAGGGCCTCATTCAGCTACTGCACGGATAAGCACAATGTACTCACATTCCTTTTTCATATGACACCACCTTCGCCACCACTGAAAGGCCACCCACAGTCATCAGGTGGCTGCTTTGACAAGGGAACACTGTGATACAGACAGGAAAACATGCAAAAGGCTGTCGGAAATGACAGTGTACTCCATATAATAGATAACAGTGAGTGGTCTGATGACGCTGAAATGTGCCCAGAAATAAATCAAGCTTCCTGTCATATGTGAGTCACAAGCGCATACCCTCATCTCAAGACTTTTTTAGGTCATTCAAAAGACAAAGAATACCACAATAGTCAGATATGACGGTGTGGCCTATAATTTCCTGAAAATGGGTCCAGCTTGAGTCACAAACTCTAGCTCCAACTCTAGGTGAATCTCGGTGCATCTAAAGAGGCTCATGGCAACAACACTCCACGAACTCCAAGAGCTCAAGTCATCTCCCTGTCCTCCAAATTCCCCAAATCCCAACCTGATGAGTATTTGTGAGATGTGCTGGTACCTCAGAAGTACCCCCTATCCACAGTGGGGCCTCCTTGGATCCATCTTTTATCAGACCTGTTGAGGTACTGACATGGGACCTCTTGTGGTGCCTGGCACCAGGATGTTAGAGATGGATTCCTTGAGTCCTGTGGGTTACCAACATCTATCATGGATGCTTGATCAAATTGGGATTTGGGAAATTCAGAGGACAGGTTGACACCTTGATCTCTTTTCCTAAACAGTTTTTGTGGTGTGGCATGGTGCATTTTCCTGCTAGGGGAGTCACTGCCACTGGGGAGTACCATTGCCATTAAAGGGTGTACTTGATCTGCAATAGTTTTTCAGAAGGTGAAGTGCGTCAAGCGGCATCCAAATAAAATCCAGGACCCAAGGTTTCCCAGCAGAACATTGTATTGTGACAAGATAATCAATGCTATTCACTTCAGTTCAACGATGCTGATTGGAGTATTTAAGAGGGCTTTAAAAAGTACCTTAAGAAATTTGGAAACTTGTGATCGCTAGAATTTTAAAAAGTCATCCAATCGGAAGCCTTAATCCTGATTTTATCAACTGCTACCCTCCATATACTTTTCAAGGAGCACTCTAATAAACCATGTTCAAATCAAATCAAAACTTGACCTCAGCAAACCACTTTCCTTGAATTATGCTGATGTCTATTTGTCTTCATCTCGCCTCTCAAACAGCACATACTTCAGAGCTGTGAATTGCTGCCTGGGAGTTTTTCAAATCAAGATCCAATCAACAATTTCCATTTTCTCAAACTGAGCCATATCTAATGAAGTACTCAAAACTAACTTGAGTAAAACATTTAAATAAGACTAAAGAGACAAAGCTTTCTGGGTGTTTGCACAGACTAGAAGCTATTTCAGGAATAGTCACCAACCGCCCACATTCAGTCACCAAAACCAAACTTTCCGCACTAAAATGTTTCAAGTTAAATTTCACTCTTATCAAAGCTAACCACAACTTTTTGCATAATAGAAATCTAAAAAAAACTGTTTTGAAGTTTGTCACACTACAAAATCAGTCACTGTGGGTTATAATCATCAGAGCAAAACTCCTGAAGCTCTTGGTGAGATTGATTAAGAGAGGACAATTAATTTTACCAAATACCGTTCACAACTTAGATCTACTGGACCACTGTAACTTGTACCGATTCCTTGCAGGTGAATGTAACAAACAGAAGGACATAACACCAAGGAAAGGAAAAATCTGCCCCTTTACGCTAACCTGACAGTGATAGACCACTCAGCTGTGACTCAGAATTAGATGGGTGGTGAAATTCACAGTTGAAAAACCAAAAATGAGAGCCATCGCTGCATCTGTAATTGCATAAAATACACTTCATATCCATCATGTGTACTATCATTCTTCAATACATTACTACTGCATTATCAGTATGTTATCAATGTGTGAATTTAAAAGAAAAAGCCAAGCAAGATCCAAATATAATAGCAGAATGAAGCCCCTATAGTAAAAGCAAGCCAGGAGAAGGAGGGGGCAGCTTCGAGAACAGAGACCAGGGCCCACTGGCAGGCTAATAGACACAATAGTACATGCAAGGCCTGGGGAATACACACACCTCGAGGCCAGTCCAAGCGCATGCAACATACATACCAACTCAGTTCTGGAGATACATGAAGGGAGGGGGTAAGATAAGGGAATACGAAAATGCTGAGGCCGACATTTTTGAGATAAACAACTCGCCGAACCAGTTTTAACCGGTTTGAGGGGGGTTTCCAGGGGTCTTTCAGGGGTCAACTGACATAGAAGTGATGTTGTGACGTATATGAATTAGAAAAAATAAGAGTATATCTACACATATAATTGGTTAAAAACTTGAGAGAGTGAGCAAGAGAAAGAGAGAGAGAGACCAGGTATTAAAGTTAGTGCCCAAGCCTTTTGGATTCAGTTCTTGGTCAGGACCACCAACTCAAATAGGTTTATTTGGATGTCAACTCCAACGTTAAATCAGTCTTACTGTATGGGGCGGAAGCATGGAGAACTTCAAAAGCATCATCAAACAAGCTCCAAACATTCATGAACAGATGCTTACGACACATCCTGGGAATTTACTGGCCTAACACCATCGCAAACTCTGAGCTAGCAGCAAGAGCTCTGGCAAACCACACAACACGAACAAATTGAAACCCAAGTCAAATGCAGGAAATGGGGCTGGATCGGGCACACCTTGAGAAAACCATCCTCCAACACGACCAGACAGGCCTTAACCTGGAACCCATAAGGGAAAAGAAAACCGGAAAGACCAAGAAACAGCTGGAAAAGGTCTGTCGAGGCAGAACTCAAAAGGAAAGGAAGCAGAGAAGATCGCCCAATACCGAACCAGCTGGAGGAAGTTCATGAATGACCTATGCTCCCCAAAGAGCAAAAGGGTTTAAGTCAAAGTAAGTCATCTCTGAACAAAGAATAAACCTTCTTGCATTGGACTTCTGATCGGCCTCCTGGTTTCTCTTCAGAGTGCTCTGAACTTTCTTTGGTTTTATTGGAAGCAAGTTTTACTGAATCTTGACCAACACCACAGACAATTTTTTGGTTCGAGGGCAACAAATTATCCACAACAAGCTCTGACAGCAATTTAATAATAACTTTAATAAATATATCACGCCTGTTGTCTACGTTTTGCATCTTGGGATATTTAAAGTGTCAAGTGATTGCATACTGCAATATTTTAACGGAAATACACACTATTGATTTCATACTAAGGTTTCAGACAGACTAAAATATCTCACGTACTGTTTAAGCATACTAAAAGCACGCTCATAACGAATACTCAGTGCAGCCCATGTCTTAGAAGTATGCTGTATATAGTCTACAACTCCATACATAGTTAACACAACATTAACCTTGGTAACACTTGTAACATGTAAGAAGTGAATAAATGCACTATTCTACTGGGTCAGTATGATTTTTCTTCATTTAAATGATAGACTGGCACTTACTTGCTCTTTGCAAATGTATGTTCATTTTCATCAAAGTTTATAGTTGCACTATATAATTATGGCATTTACATATAATTACATAGTTAGGTAATTATCGTTGCTCTTTCAATTTCAGACTGAGGGTGCTTACGTCTCCGATAGGCTGGATTCATTTTTCTTTTTTTCCAACTCGTTTAGCCAAGAACAATCTGCTTCATAAAACAGCCACTGATGGTCTTTGTTTTGCAAATTTAGCAAATACTAATTTGCAAAACAAACGGTTTGGTAAACATGAATAAATTGCTGTTTTCTTAATACTTAATATCATTAGTGGTAAGATTAGGAGTGTACATACAGTGTATAAATGTGTGTGTCACATGTGCATCTGTGCATATGCACCCCACCATGTTTGACTTTGCATGGTGTGTGCGAGTCTTCATCTGCCTGCACGGATTCCTCTGGGAATTACATCTGGCACTATCTGAGGATCAGCACACAGCGTGAGTGTTGGTGGCTCCAGCTGCCACAGCAACCGAATCTGTGCGCTTCCCCTCAGGCCTGCGAAGGCAAACTCCCAGCCTCCCCTTGGCACATTGTAGCGCAATGCTACTGGGATCTACATTTGTAACACGGCATTTGCATGCCAGCTTGGCCAAAACGCACACAGAAACAAAACAAATACAGCCATTGTTCGTTTTCTCTTTCCTGCTCTTTTGCTCTTTCCATCCCTCGCTACCTGAGTCCCTTCTTTGTGTGCCTTCGAGTGTGAAATCACAGGAGATTTGGTTGATGCTTTTGGGTATATTTCACGTCACCTTGCCTGGAAAATGATATCTGTGATAAGTGGCTGGAGAGAATGGAGAACAGCTAAGAACAGGGCCTGACAGTGTGGGCATTGTTTAGAGCTGTAATGAGCTGGCACACTAAAAAGACTCGGACTTGGTGGCGCCAATGTCACTCAGCTCTTCCCTGTGTCTGCTATCCATTCTGTGTTCACGCTTGCTCTCTATATCAGCCACAATGGGATTCACTTATCTGCATGAGACTGATGCTGACCCGCCTCTCTAAATGTCACTCTTTGTGTGCGTGTGTCTCCCAGGCCCGAGCAGATCCAAACACACGATGGCTGGAGCCTCGAGGCTGGGACTCGGTGTTGGTTCGCAATGAAAGCACTGTTGTACAGGTTGACAGGGGTTTGGCTACACGGGGCCAGCATTTGTTCAGGTGCGTGTCAAACCTGAAACCGCAGTGTCGGCGTGATGGGTGACAACAAAAGACACCACAGCTGTGAGTACTTCTGGAAAGTTTGGGGTATTTCCACAGTGGACAGAGCAGTGTGAGGTTTATCTGCAGTAAGGGTAAATGTATGCCATGTAATACTTTATCAACTGTAAGATTAGAAACAACGTGCTATTTTCCTGACATCATAAGAAGTACCACAAGTGAAAAAAGAAAACTTCTAACGACATCTGTGAAATAGAATAAAATTACTTTGGCTAACATGCCTTTATTTAAAGCTGCATGAATTCATATTTTTGATGTGAACAATAAATGAAACTACGTGATGTAATGTGAATGGTGTCACCTGCACACCATAATGAAATATCACCCAACCCTGGAGTCACCTCTGAGGAGCCTTTGAGCCTATTTTGATCATTATTTTGGTTTTCGTGCCCTCAAGAGAAAAATAAGCCAATGCTTTATGGTTTGGTTTCATGTGTTAATTTCAATATTTAAAACAACATGACACTTTTATCATTTTTAAAACGACATACTATACTATGACATTTTTATCATTCTTAAAACGACATGCTATACTATGCCATTTTTATGATTTTTAAAAAGACATGCTATACTATGACATTTTTATGATTTTCTAAACGACATGCTATACTATGACATTTTTATCATTTTTGGAACAACATTATACTATGACATTTTTATCATTCTTAAAACGACATTATACTATGACATTTTTATCATCCTTAAAACGACATGCTATACTGTGACATTTTTATGATTTTTGAAAAGACATGCTATACTGTGACATTTTTATGATTTTTGAAATGACATGCTATACTATGACATTTTTATCATTCTTAAAACGACATGCTATACTATGACATTTTTATGATTCTTAAAACGACATGCTATACTGACATTTTTATCATTCTTAAAATGACATGCTATACTATGACATTTTTATGATTTT
>NC_065510.1:15309796-15380877 GCF_006386435.1 Epinephelus moara | reverse complement strand
TTAAACGACATGCTATACTATGACATTTTTTATCATTTTTGGAACGACATACTGTACTATGACATTTTTATCATTCTTAAAAAGACATGCTATACTATGACATTTTTATGATTTTTTTAAACGACATGCTATACTATGACATTTTTATTATTCTTAAAACGACATGCTATACTATGACATTTTTATGATTTTTTTAAACGACATGCTATACTATGACATTTTTATCATTCTTAAAACGACATGCTATACTATGACATTTTTATTATTCTTAAAAAGACATGCTATACTATGACATTTTTATCATTCTTAAAATGACATGCTATACTATGACATTTTTATCATTTTTGGAACGACATTATACTATGACATTTTTATCATTCTTAAAACGACATGCTATACTATGACATTTTTATGATTTTTTGGACGACATACTATACTATGACATTTTTATCATTCTTAAAACGACATGCTATACTATGATATTTTTATGATTTTTGAAACGACATACTATACTATGACATTTTTATCATTTTTGGAACGACATACTACGACATTTTTATCATTCTTAAAACGACATGCTATACTATGACATGTTTATGATTTTTGAAACGACATGCTATACTATGACATTTTTATCATTTTTGGAACGACATATAAAAACAACATACTATACTATGACATTTTTATGACTTTTGAAACGACATTCTATACTACGACATTTTTATGATATTTGAAACAATATACTATACTATGACATTTTTATGATTCTTAAAACGACATACTATACTGTGACATTTTTATCATTTTTAAAACGACATACTGTACTATGACATTTTTATCATTGTTACGACTGTTGTCATGATTTATGTAAGTTTTTGTTTCCGTGCATGTTTTCTCTCTCTGTGTGTTCTGTTTTGTGTATGTAAATAGGTGTGTGCCACAGCCCGGCGATGATTGGCGGATCACAAAGGTCCTCGTTCGTAATTGGCTGCAGCCGAGGGTGTTCGGCTTTTAAAGGGCCAAGATGGCGATTGCCGGCGAGCGAGTAGGCATACCTCACCTTCCTCCTCTCCCAACCGGCCACACGTTGTAGTATTGTAGTATTGTCGGATTGTTTTGAACCATCATTTTGTGTAGATTGTTGAATAGTAAGGGTGGACTGCCAGTTTTGTTACTCACCCTTTTTCTCCTGTTTATTTAGTTAGGGAGATAAGCTTTTTGTCATTTGTTTCTTATTATTTGGTCAGGTGATTTACTTACTCCCTTGACAGGATTGTTTTGTTTGTTATTTTGGCCTTGGGTCCACCCTGACGTTATTATTTCACTCACTTCTGTTATTCAATTATTGTAATAAATCCACATTATTTGATCATACCATATGTTTGTGTCATTGTGGCTACTTGGGACTTGGGAAAGATGGGGCTTTTCATGTTGTGTCTTAGACACCCCGAGACTGAACATAACAATCATCTTTGAAACGACATACTGCACTGTGATATTTTTACCATTTTTAAAACGACATACTATACTGTGACATTTTTATTCAATTTCAGTTCAATTTTATTTATAAAGCCCAATATCACAAATCACAATTTGCCTCACGGGGTTTTTCAGCATACGACATCCCTCTGTCCTTAGGACCCTCACAACGGATAAGGAAAAACTCCCCTTTGAGACGACATACTATACTATGACATTTTTATCGTTTTTGGAACGACATGCTATACTATGACATTTTTATCGTTTTTGAAACGACATGCTATACTATGACATTTTTATCGTTTTTGGAACAACATGCTATACTATGACATTTTTATCGTTTTTGAAACGACATACTATACTATGACATTTTGATGAATTTTGGGGCGACATAATACACTATCACATTTTTATCATTTTTGAAACGACATACTATACTATGATATTTTTATGATTTTTGAAACGACATGCTATACTATGACATTTTTATGTCATTTTTGAAACGACATGCTATTCTATGACATTTTTATGATTTATGGGATGACATGTTATACTATGACATTTCTATGATTTTTGAAATGACATGCTATACTATGACATTTTGATGAATTTTGGGGTGACATAATATACTATGACATTTGTATGATTTTTGGGACGACATGCTATACTATAACATTTTTATCATTCTTAAAACGACATGCTATACTATGACATTTGTATGATTTTTGAAACGACATGCTATACTATGACATTTTCATGAATTTTGGGGCGACATAATATACTATGAAATTTTTATCATTCTTAAAACGACATGCTATACTATGACATTTTAATCTTTTTTGGAACGACATACTATACTATGATATTTTTATGATTTTTGGAACGACATGCTATACTATGACATTTTGATGAATTTTGGGGCGACATAATATACTATGACATTTTTATCATTTTTGAAACGACATGCTATACTATGATATTTTCATGATTTTTGAAACGACATACAATACTATGACATTTTTATCATTTTTGGAACGACATGCTATACTATGATATTTTTATGATTTTCGAAATGACATGCTATACTATGACATTTTGATGAATTTTGGGGCGACATAATATACTATGACATTTTTATCATTCTTAAAACGACATGCTATACTATGACATTTTAATCTTTTTTGGAACAACATGCTATTCTATGACATTTTGATGAATTTTGGGGCGACATAATATACTATGACATTTTTATCATTCTTAAAACGACATGCTATACTATGACATTTTTTTTTCATTTTTGAAACGACATGCTATACTATGACATTTTAATATTTTTTGGAACGACATACTATACTATGATATTTTTATGATTTTTGAAACGACATGCTATACTATGACATTTTGATGAATTTTGGGGTGACATAATATACTATGACGTTTTTATCATTTTTGAAACGACATACTATACCATGACATTTTTATCATTCTTAAAACGACATGCTATACTATGACATTTTTATCTTTTTTGGAACGACATGCTATACTATGACATTTTGATGAATTTTGGAACAACATACTATACTATGACATTTTTATGATTTTTGAAACGACATGCTATACTATGACATTTTTTTTTCATTTTTGAAACGACATGCTATTCTATGACATTTTTATGATTTATGGGATGACATGTTATACTATNTTTTTATGATTTTTGAAACGACATGCTATACTATGACATTTTTTTTCCATTTTTGAAACGACATGCTATTCTATGACATTTTTATGATTTATGGGATGACATGTTATACTATGACATTTCTATGATTTTTGAAATGACATGCTATACTATGACATTTTGATGAATTTTGGGGTGACATAATATACTATGACATTTGTATGATTTTTGGGACGACATGCTATACTATGACATTTTTATCATTCTTAAAACGACATGCTATACTTTGACATTTTTATGATTTTTGAAACGACATGCTATACTATGACATTTGTATGATTTTTGGGACGACATGCTATACTATGACATTTTTATCATTTTTGGAACGACATACTATACTATGACATTTTTATCATTCTTAAAACGACATGCTATAGTATGACATTTTAATCTTTTTTGGAACGACATACTATACTATGACATTTTGATGATTTTTGAAACAACATGCTATACTATGATATTTGTATGATTTTTGAAACGACATGCTATACTATGACATTTTTAGCATTTTTGAAACGACATACTATCAATCAATCAATCAATCAATCAATCAATCAATCAATCAATCAATCAATCAATCAATCAATTTTATTTATAAACCCCAATATCACAAATCACAATTTGCCTCACAGGGCTTTACAGCATACGACATCCCTCTGTCCTTAGGACCCTCACAGCGGATAACGAAAAACTCCCCCAAAAAACCCTTTAACGGGGGGAAAAAAACGGTAGAAACCTCAGGAAGAGCAACTGAGGAGGGATCCCTCTTCCAGGACGGACAGATGTGCAATAGATATTGTGCAGAATAGACCAACATGATAAATTAACAGTAATCCGTATGACACAATGAGACAGAGAGAGAGACAGAGACAGATGCAGGACAGACGGTAATGACAGTAGCTTACAACAACATTAATGAAAGTAATAATATTATAATTATAATTCTGGCTATTGTGGTACAATATGTTGAAAGTATATATTAATATCTGATAGTATTCATGTGTGACAATAATCATATGTGTATAATAACAGTAGAAGTATGACTAATGACTAATGATAACAACAGCAGCAGGAGGCATCTGGCAGGACCATGGCAGCAGCACAACCACACACATCACACTATCCAGGCGGCAGCAGCACAACCACACACATCACACTATCCAGGCACCACTGCGATATGAGTTAACCTGCGAGACAGTGGAGCACAAATGCTCCGGAGAAGAAGCCGAGTTAGTGACAGTACGGGCGAGTTAGCAAGATGCAGTAACAGGACATGAGAGAGAGAGAGAGAGAGAGAGAGAGAGAGAGAGAGAGAGAGAAGGAGAGTAGGTGCCCGGTGTATTATAGGAGGTCCCCCGGCAGAGTATGCCTAAGTCAGCCTAACTAGGGGCTGGTACAAGGCAAGCCTGAGCCAGCCCTAACTATAAGCTTTATCAAAGAGGAAAGTCTTAAGTCTAGTCTTAAATGTGTAGACGGTGTCTGCCTCCCAGACCGCAACAGGAAGATGATTCCACAGGAGAGGAGCCTGATAACTGAAGGCTCTGGCTCTCGGGTCAGGATAGGCCTAATTTTTGCAATATTACGCAAATGAAAAAATGCAGTCCGTTAGGTTTGTTTTAAATGAGAATTAAAAGACAAATCTTGATCAAATGTTACTCTGAGGTTTCTTACGGTAGTGCTAGAGGCCAGAGCAATGCCATCTAGAGAAACTATGTCATCAGATAAAGAGTCTCTGAGTTGTTTGGGGCCAAGAACAATAACTTCAGTTTTGTCTGAATTTAACATCAGGAAATTGGTGCTCATCCAGGTTTTTATGTCTTTAAGGCAGTTATGGAGTTTAGTTAATTGGTTGGTTTCTTCTGGCTTCATCGATGAATACAACTGTGTATCATCTGCATAAGAATGGAAATTTACAGAGTGATTTCTAATGATGTTACCTAAAGGAAGCATATACAGAGTAAATAGGATTGGTCCGAGCACAGAACCTTGCGGAACTCCAAAACAAACTTTAGTACGTAAGGATGATTAATCATGAACATGAACAAACTGAAAATGATCAGATCAATAAGATTAAAACCAGCTTAGTGCAGAACCTTTTAGGCCAATTAAGTGTTCCAGTCTCTGTAGCAGAATTTGATGGTCAATAGTGTCAAACGCCGCACAAAGATCTAATAAAACAAGTACAGAGACAAGTCCTTTGTCCGAAGCAATCAGAAGATCATTTGTAATTTTAACTAGTGCTGTCTCAGTGCTATGATGCACTCTAAATCCTGACTGAAATTCCTCAAATAAATTATTATCATGGAGAAAATCACACAGCTGGTCTACGACTACTTTCTCAAGGATCTTTGACATAAAGGGAAGATTAGATATTGGTCTATAGTTGGCTAACACCTCTGGATCCAGGGTGGGCTTTTTAAGGAGAGGTTTAATTACAGCTACCTTAAAAGATTGTGGTACATAGCCTGTTAATAAAGATATATTGATCATATCTAATATATGAGTGTTACCTAAAGGTAAGACTTCCTTAAGTAGCCTGGTTAGGATGGGGGTCTAAGAGACATGTTGATGATTTAGATGAAGAAATCACTGTGGTCAATTCTTGAGAAATCGGGGAGCAGCAATCTAAATATATATAAGGTCTTACAGCTGTTTTTTTGAAACGACATACTATAAGAAGACATTTTTATGATTTTTGGAACGACATGTTATACTATGACATTTTTATCATTTTTGGAACGACATGCTATACTATGACGTTTTTATCATTTTTGAAATGACATACTATACTATGACATTTTTATCACTTTTTGAAACGACATTCTATACTAAGACATTTTTATCTTTTTTGAAACGACATACTATACTATGACATTTTTAGCATTTTTGGAATGACAAACTATACTATGACATTTTTAGCATTTTTGGAACGACATGCTATACTATGAATTTTTTTATGATTTTTTTGACATAACATACTATACTATGACATTTTTAGCATTTTTGGGACGATATACTGTACCATGACATTTTTAGCATTTTTGGGACGACATAGTGTACTATGACATTTTTAGCATTTTTGAAACGACATACTATTCTATGACGATTTTATCGTTCTTAAAATGACATGCTATACTATGACATTTTTTTTGATTTTTGAAACGACATGCTATACTATGACGATTTTATCATTCTTAAAATGACATGCTATACTATGACATTTTTATGATTTTTTTAAACGACATGCTATACTATGACATTTTTATTATTCTTAAAACGACATGCTATACTATGACATTTTTATCATTTTTAAAAAGACATGCTATACTATGACATTTTTATGATTTTTGAAACGACATACTATACTATGACACTTTTATGAATTTTGGGATGACATACTATACTGTGACATTTTTTATCATCTTTGAGATGACATACTACACTATGACATTTTTATGATTTTTGGGACAGTATACTATACTGTGACATTTTAATCATTTTTAAATTGATTTTGCACATTTTGAATTAAGATATGAGCAAATACTAACTGCACTGCCCTATATGTTTACATAAGAGGCTTCATAAAAAGATACATTTGTATTTATTAATTTACCCATTTATTTATATATTCTAATGTGATTTAACTGCATTTTCTTTTAAATTTACATCCCTCTGGGGAGAAAGTTGTTATCTTTTTTTTCCCTATGAGGCAGGTGTGGGCTTGACTTTTCGTTCTGTCTAAGCAGCCCAGTCGCCAGAAGGAAATATTGGCATTGTATGTTTCTTCCAGTGTGTTATATCTGCAAGTTTCACATATATCATATAAATGTTTCTAAAGTGATGTCGTTTATTTTTTGACTTTGTCATGGAGGGGGCGTGGAAATGATGGGTGGCGTGTCACCTAGGTGAGCTGCCTGCAAAGCTGCCGGTTGTGTTTTAGCTAGTCATCGCTTTGTGGCGGCTTTTTAGCCACCAACGATAATCTCTCTTTCGATCAGCACATTGATTCTGTTTACAACAAAGCACACCAGCTTCTGTACTTACTGCGCAAGCTTTGCCTTGTTAACGTTGACTATACCTTAATGAGGATGTTTTACTCATGTTTTATTGAATCTGTTTTAACTTTTACCTTCATTAGCTGGTTTGGACTTCTTAATGTTAAAAACAAAAACAGACTTCTGAGTATTGTTAAAGTGTGTCGTAAGGTGGTGGGTACCACTCTAAATGACCTCCCTCAGCTCTACAAGGCGAGAGTTTTAAGCAAGGCCCGAACAATCCTTGCTGAGCCATCTCACCCTCTGGCTGTGGAATTTAACTTGCTCCCGTCTGGCCGCAGATACAGATTGCCTCAGTGCAGGACAAACAGACTTAAGAAATCTTTTGTTATTGCTAACATCAACGTCCTCAATGAGTGACCAGTGTTTTGTCTATTATTGTGTCTATTATCTATTATTTCCTATCTGCAGTTCTTGTTTTTTTCTGTCTATTGTATTTTAGATGTGATTGCTGCTGGCTGTACCACAATTTGCCCCTCGGGGATAATAAAGCTGACCTGGACCTTGACCTTGAAACTTTAATGTTTTATGGCGACCCTCTTTTTTTTTTTTTTTTCTGAGACATAGCTGCATTTCCATCCATCAGGATTGTGCCACAAAAACCAGATATTCTAAGACAAAACATGATATGAAGTGTAACCAAGTGATTTTTGCGTCTAAACTGAACCACGTTACCCACAGCACGATACATTTACATAATAACATGCAAATGTAATGTATTTGCTAAAAAGTACAGTGCCAACATGTTTTTTTTTTATGGGGAGTGAGTTGGTCTTTGAATGCAGCATTTGATATACAGTTCTTCCAAAATGACAGATAATTCTTAGATGGGGTATAAAAGATATATATTTTTTAAATCATCAAACAAGGAAAATGCAAAATACATTAATTGCACCCGATGTTCTGTAGCTCAAAGCTCATTTCCAGCAGTTCTTTGTGAGGTCTTATGTGAATGTAAATGTGTTTATAGGTTATTATGTTGCTTTCAAGTGGCCAAAAAATCAACTAGCTTTAAATGTACAGTTTGACACATTCTTGATTTCTATGAAATATTAACTGGGCTGTCTCTATTTTATACCTTACTAAAATGAGTACATCGATGGAAAAACTCTTTTAACTGAAAGGTAGTTCACCACCTGTGTCTCATGGGAAATAAGAGTATAAAGGTGTTTACTTTTCATGTTTCTCCTGTCGACTAATCTTTAATAGCCAAACAAGTCAGGACAAGTCTAATGCTATGACAAGACAGAGTCTGAAAATGAGCACTGCAGTTAATATTTTAGGTGGGAATCCTCAGCAGTTGCGCCTGTCATGTTCGATCACAATGCTCGTCGGCATAAGATTCCATCTAGCTTTCCCACCGGGGCAGAAATAAGTTTCACAAAAAGATAACATGAGCAAGAACTGTAGAACATTTCCTCCCAAATGTGACTAGAGTGTGAAACAGAGAAGTGGCTGATAAAAATTCAAACTGACAAAAACAATTGTTAGGCAGATCACAGGGAGCTGATTTTAACCAAGAAGGAACGACTTTGTGTCTTTTGAACTTCTACCCCGTCTTGAACGGGGGATGTAACGTAATGTAGCGATGGCCACACATATGGCATCAGGGGGTGGTACCACAAATCTGAATCGAGCTGAACACTGAGTGACTAAAATACCACAGTACAATAAATCCTTTCATGTTTTTTTTTCCACACCTTAAGGGGACAATTATAAAGCTATTTTACAACCTAAAATAACTGAAGAAAAACCTGAATTTTTCTGTGGGAATAATAATAATGTCTCTCTGATGAAAGAACAAAAATGGAGCACAGTCTCACCAGTGTCCACTCTCCAACTTAAGCACTTTGCTGGCAAAGCTTTGGTTACTTAAGCTGTGCCAGCGAAAGTGAAGCCAAATCTGATTCATGACAACATTGAACAAAGAGGGAAGTCTGGCTTGCTCTGTGTCACCATCTGATTTGATCTGTCGTACTTGTTGATTTAAAAATGAACCAGTCGCAGAAAATGGACTCAAGTGTTTTTGTAAGCCTCTTAGGAGAGTCTTGACCGCAGTGTTTACTGGAGTTAGTCAGGACTTTCTAGGAATGCATTGCTTATGAGACTCTGAGCCCATACCAATACTCAGAAATACTCAAAATAAGAATTTAGCCAGTAGCCAAAACTGATATTTTTTGTTGCTGTTGATTAGTTTAGTTCATTTTGTTGTTATTCCCCTTTTGTGCAAAAAAAGGGTAACTGTTTTAAAGTGATTCAGTCCCTTATTACCTTTGAATGAGCACAGAGGCAATCATAGACACACAAAAAACATCTTTAAAACGACTTTAGGATGTTCTACTAAATATATCATAATTCTCTCTCTAATATCTGTTTTATATTGCTGTGAAAACATCAACAAATTTCTCCCTCAAACAACTGTATTAACTCAAGTTTCTCACCACAAGTACATTTTACAAGATCACATCATGAGAATGCTTTAATTCATCTTTGCCCAAATAATCATTTGTACTGAATAGAGCTTGAATGTAAATCAATGCAACCTCTTTCAGCAGTTAAGGCCTTTGCATACCGAGTTTGTTTTTTCATCCGAAAATGCCGCACATCTAAAAGTAAGTAAGACCTTCCGTTGTGCCTATCACGAGTCAGAAACTTTAGTCCGTTATAAAAAATTTGCAACAGGTTATTTTCTGCTTTTCCCACATCCGTCAGAGCCTTTAGAGATGTTTGACCAAGAATCAGTGACGAAAAAAAGTGGCGACGGGACACGGCCGCAACAAGAGAGAGGAACGGGGCATACAGAATCATTTCATAACTCAGATAGCAATATTCAGGTGGATGAAGATGAAGAGGAGAAGGATGTGGACCGCACACAAATTGTGGAGACAGAGAGGGAGCACAGCTCAGATGACGGATTAAAAAACGCATTTGAAATACACAGACTCAGTATGCAAAGGCCTTTAGTTGGAGCTTGGAGCTAACGCTAACTAGCTTTCCTGCTTCCCATTTCAACACGGATTTGTTGTTCACACTGTAGCATTATCAGGGAAACAACAGGGTGCATCCACCGATGTGTCGCTAGGGAGTTTATTACATCCTTTCGTCCCGAAGGCGTCCCTGCGAAGATCTACATTTGTCGAAAACACATTTAATATTGTCCCCGGGGTGACGGAATTCCATTAGTCATAGTGCCCTGCTTTTTTAGCCTGTGGAAAATTAATGTGACACAACCAAAAACATCAGCCACCGACATCGGCGAATGCCATCTTATTTGCTGATAGGCTGATGGCAGTCAACACGGCGAATATCAGCCGATACTGATGTACCAATGAATCGTGCATCCCTACAATATACTGTTCTTTACAGTCAGTTTGATGTCATGCAATTATGTGTATTTTGGGCAAAAGATGAGCTAATGCACTTCAGGCATGCCATTTAAACAATGCTATGTTCATATATAAATTCTCTTTTCACCAACACACTCACATACACCACATGCTTTAAACACAAAACCATTATAACTGGCAGAGAGAAAATGAAGTGAATTTGCAAGTGCCTCAAATTCCCTGTGTCTCCACCCCCTTTGATGCCAAACATGGAACGGCAGTTAAATTCTTCATGAATTGTTTGATGTCATTTAGGCACAGCCAATCACTCCTCTGCCAACCGCTTAGTGAGAAGTCAGTCGCTTTTACAAAGCCCATCCGTAGCTGTAATTATTGTGTTACATAACAGGTTTCCAAACCAATACAAAACCAGGTTCTGACCAGTAAATGTACCATGTAGTGGAGCTGATCATATCATATCTTAAACAGGTGTCCACTTTTTTTTTTTTTTTTTTCTTTGTAGATTTCCTACTTATTTTTAAATGTGGATGTGCACCACAGAGTCTTCTACCCATTAAATATTTAAGGGCATTTGCTTTCCCTGAGAAATACATCCAATGCAGCCTTCATGAATATAAATTAAACTTTGAATTCATCTTGAGAATTTTCTCAAATACGGCTGATGCCACAAGGATTCTTTACCCCACCCCTCTCTTCTTTTATCACATCGTTTTGCAACCCACCACCCTCCGTCTAACCCTACCCTTAAAGACAATCCCCATCTTAATTAAAGAAACAGGCCTCGATTCCTCAACTCATCACAGTAATATGACAACTGGGCCTGGACAAGACCCCGGGGGACATGCACTTACCTTGAGCTGTTCCAGTGGCAGAAAAACGCTTCTGTTGCTAATGCTCCAAAAGCCTGCAGTTAATATCAATGGACCATATTCTTCCTGGGAAACATGTGAGGCAGTTTCCTAGCGACCAAGAAGCCTGGCAAGCCTGACTCTGAACATAGCACCTCACACTCACTAACAGGGTCTCAGGTGAGGTATTTTACTTTTGCTTCTGGCTCACAACTCTTGCACTGCATGGGAGATTTGAAGCCATTTGACTTTATTAAACTTTAGAGTGTTTAGAACGTGGTTGCTTTCCTAAAAATCCCCAGGCAGTACTCAAACTTTGGCATTCTTGCTTCAGGGTTCTGTAAACTATGTCTTCAATTTTTAAAAGCCAAAAAAATACACCTTAAAAATCAGTTTCATGCAGCCCCTTTGGTCTCATTTCTTGTTGTAGAGTCACAAACACAATGACTTTTGCTTTATGTGTCCTTAAACTTATAATAAATATTCTTGACACTAAATGAAAACACATATTTGGTAATGTGTGTCAAAAAAACTGATAAAAATTTCAATGTTGTCTTTGTTGGGCTCCAGGACATTTTGAGACATTAAAGTTTTTATATCTATGTTACATCCAGCCAGTGATTTAAAAGAGTTTAAGTGTCCAGGAAACAAGGATCTGTACGACTGTGTGTCATCAGTGTATAATGTATGCAGTGTTTCTGGATAAGAGGCAACATGTACAAAGTGGACAGAGGACCCAGTATCGAGCCCTGTGGGATGCCACATATGATGTTTCCTTTACTAGCCAGAAAAAATTCTCAAGACAGAAAATGTTCTGTTAGAGTGAATATGAATATTTTTGTATTTCCCCTTTCAGCCTTGTGTACTAGAAAGCACTTTTGTATACAACTCATTTGAAACAGCAATCATGTATAAGGGAAATGTAAGGCAAAGACATTAATGTTTTCTATTAACATAATGAGGAAATGTTACTAATTAGAAGGTCTGTCGTGTGTAGGACTTAGTGCCATCTAGTGGCTGAGGTTGCAAACTGCAACCAGTTGAAACCTCTCTCATGTGCCAAGCATGTAGGAAAACTTTGGTGGCGAACACGAAAATGCGAAAACGTGAATGGCCCTGTGTAGTGCAAGTGTTTGGTTTGTCTTTTTTAGGCAACTGTAGAAATATGGCAATGAAACATGGTGGATTCTGTGGAAGATGACCTGCTCTGTATGTGGATATCAACAATTCATCCTAAGGTGATGAAAACACCATGATTCCTGCCCCTTCGAACAAATGCACAAATTTAAAAAGAAAAGGTTTGAAGCTGCACTTCTAAATATCTTTATCAATGCTAAAAATGACTATGTATACTCTAATGTGATTAGTGGTCAATCATAGTAATGAACCCTGATGATCGCCTCATCTTCACAGAGCATTTAAAGTCTTGCAGTTGAATCTTTCAGCTTATTGTTTTAGTTAAACAGCACTCAATATGACTGCTTTGGTTCAGACTCACTGCTACCTCAACCTCTTTTCCAGGTGCGTCAGGCAGCAGGTATTAGCAAAAGAGCAAGAAAAAACAAATATCATTTTAGTGTCTTTCAGCTTTTAGCTTTTCCAGAGGCAGAGGGAAGCTATTTCACAAAAAATAGCTCTTTATAAAGTCAAGTGTGTAGGATTTAGGGACATCTATTGGCAGAAATTGTATAAAATATTCCAAACTCTCTTCCTCAGAGTTCACCATGTTGTTCTACAGTAGCACCGTCAAACCAACAGACTAACGTCGTGTTTCGACGTCAGTCACCATAGTTCTTCTACATGTCTTGCCACAAGATTCAGTTCTGCAACCTAACTAGATGCCACTGGATCTAACACGACATCCCCCAGCAAGGCAAGGCAAGTTGATTTGTACAGCGCCTTTTTAACAACAAGGCAATTCAGAGTTGGTGGAGACCAAAACAGAGCTAAAAAGACCGTGAATACTGGACTTAGACTGCCAGAAACATGACTCTATATTTATGCTAATTTTGTATTTTGTCTGCTGGATGTAAACTTACAAAACTGTCGCCAACAAGAATAAATCTAAATCTAAATCATGCAGCTTTACCGAAAAATCAACTGAATAAATCAGTGCCTCAGTGCCTGAGGGTGTTCAACTAGATTAGTATGGGTGTTGTGTTCTCACCTCATCTAGATGCACCAGGAAGGTGACGTTGCTGCCCAGGTTGGCGGTGAGTTTTCCGTTTTTCGTTGTCAGCAATAGTCCTTTAGGAGGTCTGTTGGGGCACTGCTGCTTTCTGGCCGTGTACATTTCTTTAACTCCTTTAGTGCAGTTGTTCAGCACCACTTTACGGTACCTTGGGAAAGATCCAAAAGAAATGTTTTTCTTTAACTGTATTGTACTCTGCCCCTTTTACCAGTTTAATCTACTCAAGTCTACGCAGTCCTTCAGTTTTTGAACTAATCCCCTTGATGCTACATGTGCTTGTGGTTTAGAAACAATGTTGTTGAACTCTGCAGAGTGGTGTGTCAGTACAGCTGTTGTGCCTTCCAACTGCAAAAACAGACCAGATGACAAGTGACAACACAAGCTGTGTGTCAGAGGCTGAAACACCTTACAAAGCTTAATCACAGCGTTGGTGAATAAAAACACTCCCACTGCGATTAAGCTTTGCAAGGTGTCTGTCCCCTGGGGAGCCTCAAAACTAACACAGAAGACATATCCTGCTGGCACAAGAGAGAACATCAAGTGAAAGTAAATTATTACGCCACAGATACAAACAATATGAGTGTTTGGTATAAGAACGTGTTATCACAAGTGACTAAACTGACATGGTGAAGTGCAGTGGTAGTAATTTTAGCTTTGGGGAAGTGCAGTAAATCTGGATACTAAAATAAGTTGAGCAAACAATGTTCCCCATGCCAGAATCATCATGGCCGCCTGACCCCTTCACCACATCTAAGTAAGTTTATGCCAGTGGTGGAAGCAGTACTCACATACTTTAATTAAAGTAAGGCTATGTACATTTTTTGAGAAGAAACAACACAATCATATTGTTATAAATAACAACTGATATTTGTGAGCTTAAAACAACCTTGCTTAACTGAATACACTCAAAACTGTTGCAAGGCAGATTTACTGTGAAATGACCCTGTTACCACTTGTGTGTGGCCGGCTATTTCTAACACTACTAAACTCAAACTCTTTCCTCAACAAATGGGCTTTTGCAGGATTATAATAATGATTTATCAGAGTTTTGTATGCCCGCATTGTTAGCCAGCATGTTAAAGGAATACTTCACCACCCAAATGATCATTTGTGTATAAATTACTTCCCCCCCATGTTAAGTTAAATTTGGGAAGAAAACTTGAGCCTCAAATACAGACAATGTTTAACGAATTGAAGTTCAGTCAGGACCACTTTAGTCACTTTAGTTCCATTTGCAGTATTATATTTGGTGGTATGGCTCTGTTCTGGGGCCTCTCTGCCTTTCCTAGGCCTACCCAGAAAGCCTCTTTCACGAGCGTACGTGGAAAGCCTAAGGCAGAGAGAGCACACCTCTCTGCCCTTCCATGTGCAAGCAGGAAAGCCTGAGGCAGAGAGAGCAAACCTCCCTGCCCTTCCATGTGCTTACATGGAAAGCCTAAGGCAGAGAGAGCAGCTGCAAAGACCTCCCGGGAACAGAACAGAGCAGCATCAATGACAACCAGAAATGACACTGATAAGTCAGACACAGCATGAAAAGGCGGAGCTGGGGTGGAAGCGGGTTGCAAAGCGGCTTGCAGAGGAAGAAGCGACAGTAGGCAGGCCAGAGCAGTTTAAATACGGCGCCCTGAATGAGATTCACCAGTTGATTGCATAGAAAGGAATCATGTGATCTATCAGCTGACTCCCTTCCATCAGTCAGATGCTCCATTGGTAGATTGGGCAGTTTGAGATCAGCTGATGTAGCTGGGATGTGAGCTGATCTTGATATCGTGTCCTGCCTGAACTAACACAATGCTCACTTCATAGGGGTCTGCATTTAACAGCAGCAAAACTATATTGAAACATCCATTTACAAACTCTCCACAACTTATGCAGTATAAGTCGCATTGAAGTTGGATTTATCCAGTCTTATGCTCAGGACTTCCCAAACACACCCACTGTTGCTAAAATATTATGATCTGAAACCCTTCTGCATAACATTGCAGGCGCTCTACTCACCCATGCCCCAGACTGTTTATGCAGAAGTATTTTAAATAGAAATGTTTAAGCAAAAATGGATGTGTTTGGGAAGCACTGAGAATACAACTAGATAAATGAGACTTGGGCTGTACTGCAGTTTGTAAACACATGTTTTGATATAGTTCTTCTGGTGTCAAACGTGGACCCCTATGACTTCAATTTACCAAGAATTTTCTCTGTTTTGTTCGATGTGCAGTGAAGCACAGCGGTTTTCTTTCCAAATTCAAAGTAGCATGGAGTGAGTAAAATGGTTATTTGGGGATTGAAGTATTCCTTTACACCAGATTATGAACAGCTGCTTCTTGTTCTGTGATCAGTATCTGCTCTAAAACCCTGCCTGAGCATCCAAGAAAGAGCCTCCAAAACAGACGTGTTTGTGCAAAGAAGAAATGCACATAAACATACATCACATTATATTAAATCACATAGTCCTCACCCTGTGCTGTTGAGGTAGTTTTGACCCTGGCTGCAGCTTCTGGAGAGGGTGGAGGGGTTGAACCAGAAGGCAGGCCGGCAGTTCCCATCGCTGCGGCGCTCATATCCATAATCACTGTTGGACAACAAAGCACATCCACACGGCACTTGATCAATATCAGCATGTGAGAAGGGACATATTGTCATACAGTGTGTTCCACATCCCTGTCTTATCTATCTCTTTATAACTGGTGACCTGGGGCCTGTCTGGCACAGAGACGCACCATTATTACATATTGATTAAGGCCACAGTTGACAAATGTGCCACAGCAGTGTGAAGCAGTGTGTATAGGAAACACACTCTGGAGGGGGGATGGTGTTACCATACACAAGGATGACTGACTCTCAGTTGCCTGCTAGCGTTTCCAATCAGAACATGATTTACATCTAACAAAGCAAGGTAAGAAAGTGTCCACTTTAATAATGGTCATGACATTGATTTATCAATTAATCACCAAGCCAGAACAAATAAACAGAAGGAAAAAAAAACAGTGGCTGACTAGTCCAGTTTGAATCTTTGGTAACGACAGTGTGAAGTATTCATTAACAAGCTGTCAAAGCACATTGGTTGCACTGGTGCATATGGCTTGAGAGGTAGAATAGTATGGTGTCTTTGGGGACAAACAGACAAAAGTTTCGCTACAGAGTGAGACTGAATACAACACTGCTAAAGCTATCGTGGTTCAACCTTCACATGATTTCACCACTTCAAACTATGACACTTTAGGAATCTCTCTAGCATCAGTTTTGGATGTCTGGGGACAACATGTCAATTTCTGCCTGTTACATGCATTGTGTCTTTTCAAAACAAACTTCTGTTTTCATTGGAAATGTAGGTTTGTCACCAAGGTTACTTTAGTTTTAGGCAAGAAAAACTCATGGGTCTGGTTGAAATAAGTATGGCTGTTGCATAACTTAAAGTGAGTTTCACATGATGTATGTCACGTGACAGTAACTATGCTGCTGGTACTATTTGGTTTCACATGGGACACGAAGTGCAGCCTCCTTGGTGAAATTCTTCCCACCCTACGCCAACTTTCTAGCTCCTTATACTTTGTCATTGCTGTGGATGGGTTTACAATGGAGTTAATTGAAAGGCTGGTGCCTCTCATACAGAAGCCTTTAGCATCAGAATCTGTAGTCTCTTACACAGATGCCGATGACGTCAGCACACTGGCTGACTCTGTCGTCTGTGGACATTCCCATAGGAAAGTTGTAATAGAACTAGCGCTGGTTCCCAGCGGCAGTGATGTGATTGGATCCAAATCCGTGTACTTCCGTACATCCTCGAATAACGGCTGATTAGCTTTGCCTTACACCGGAATTGCTGTTCCCCGAATTGTTGTCCGTATTACAACAGAAAAAGGAAGTGTTCAGTGCATCGCAAGAAAATGGATATGATTTCATTTGATTCAGCTATATTGCAGAGCTGCAACATCACTGTTACATGTAACACACATGCCGCACCTATGGCAACGCTATTACAAAACGAAAGACGAATGTCCCCAGACTCCCATTCCAAAGTATGGGAGGCTGGTCACGCGAGACTACAGAATCTGCTGCTGATAGCCGCTGACCAAGATGCCATATTTGATGTCCTGAAGGTCTGTATGTTTCATATGAAGCTAGTAGCAGGTGATTAGCTTAGCTGAACAAATAGACTGGTTGCCAGGTGTAGCTGAGTTTTCATTTCCAGTCTTTATTCTAAGCTAAACTAATCAAATCCAGATGAGACTGTCATAAATGCCATCATGTGACAGCCACAAGACGTATGTCATATTGAAATACAGCCTAAGGTTACTTTCACACCTATAGTTGTTCACTATGTTGCCAAAACACATGGAGTGTGACACAAGTGTAAGGCACCTGTGTTTTGACACCTTGCTGTCGTGCATATGTATTACCGTGGTTAACAAATAATCTTGCATAAAAATATCTATATATAGATGGCTGTCTAAATAACTTCTCATCAGGAGATGGAGTCAACTGAAGGTTAGCTCTTGATTTAATGCTAATATCACATATCTGCAAAAGAACCAGTGGGTGGTTGCCTTTGTTTTCACTTAGACCAAACTTTTCAAAGTTATATGGTCACTGCCAAGTTCCACTGACAACACAAATGAACTAAAAGAGCATGCATCTGAGTATTTTTTGTTTTTAACTCACAAATTTGAGTTTTTTGTTGTCCTCATATAGATCAAGGACTATCTAATAAAAAATGAGTAAACAAGACTAAGAATCAAATTGAGCATCCAACGTCAACTTTTAGTACCTAACAATTTTTGATAGTTTTTGCTACAATATGGCCGATACTCATAAAGTATAAAGATTTGATATCCAGCTGTAGTCTTTGATAAATCACCCTCTTGTACTGTATTTACAATATAATGTTGGAACTGCACTGCACCATCTTGCACAGCACCTTATTTCATACAAGGCTAATAAGTATGTACTTCAGATGATCATGTGGCAGACAGACTCTTCACATCTCAAATTACGTTAAAGGATTAAAGCTTTTTTCTGCACTGATGGTTTTTTAAATCCTCATTTTAGAATTTTAAGCATGCATCAAATAATTCCCTGCACAGAGAGAGACAGAGCAAGATAGACAGGCAGAAATCAGACTTAGTCACAGAAAGAAAATAGAACAAACTTTACATCAGTTCAATGGGATGCATTTGGCACTCTACAAACACTAACTGCTGTATGTTGGGATGGCGTTTCTTTCTGTTCCCTGTCATTACAAGATAAAAAATACAACCGTTTAGGATTTGCATACAAATTGAAACTATTTAAACCCACCCACATCGTCTCAACAGAATTACAAGCATGGCGAGCTCACAGACAGACACGACACAGACAGACATTATGAGCAAATTGTGCAAAACGATCCCAAACTTATCAGATTATTGGAAAACACACAGCAAATGGAGTAAATTAATGAGACACATGAATAGCATATGCAATGGATTCCACTTAAATGGCTGAGAATTGGCCTCCAGGATGAACAGTGGTAATGGTGTTTGTGTAGAACTCCTTTGTTGTGCGTGCTGCACGCTTCAATTGTTGCACTGTTAATTCTCTGATCACAACAAAAGACACACCCTGCTTACTGCTATGGAATAAATCACCCACTTAACATATTTTTTCTTTCCCATTTTTTTTAAACATGTGACCTCTAATGTTGTCTGTGTTGCTGTTGTTGTAATAACAACCTGTTCTCATTCCCAGGGCATCAAATACAGCAGCCTGGTCAGTGGCCCTTGGCTTTTGTTAGCAATGCACAAGTCACGTTGCAGCATTTGTATAAGACACACTGGGCTTTCAACTAACGCCAATATACTGCAAAACTTAAATTAAAAGCCTAGTCCCAATTAAACACCCAGTCCCTTTTACTAGCCTGGTGTGGCTACACACTTTGACGAATAAACGCCAGTCTCAATTAGATCTGGTCTGGTTTTTGTATAGAAGTTCTTTGAATGTATAAAACCAGGTTGTTGCCTACCTCAAATTATGTGTCTATTCCTCGATTACCCTGTGAGTTATTCATACTCCTTTAGTCCGTAAGGGTCCTCAGATCAAATGAATCAAAAGTCTGTTGGAGCTAGATCAAATTAATGATTTATAATTAATATATTATCCGAAGCCTAATTTTTAAACAAGTAATATTCATGCTGGTTCAAATAAACAATTTGATTGTTTTGTGTGAAAGGAATTAGGCCCACCCTATATAGACGCCCGTCCCAAATATAGGCCTGTTGATGGCAGTGATTTAAGCAAATAATAGCCTATTAATTGAAGTTTTACAGTAATCTTGTCTGTGGAAAGTAATGTGGTGTAAAGACAGAAAAAGGCCAGAGTGAAGGAAGGAGGGGAGGTGATTGATGGGTCAAACACACACAGGATTTTCACCCAGGAGGCAGGTGCTTGTGTATCATGTGAAACCAAAAGTCAACTTCTTTTTTTTTTCCAGCCACACGATATAGTGACTGGCATACGCACATGACGACTATGTCACATGGTGTACTTGTTAACACACTCTAATGAACGCAGTTATTTTGACCTAAACCATGATCATTTTTCTGAACCTAACCTATTAGATTTGTTGCCTACACCTAAAGAAGCTTTTGTGGCCAAATCTGCATTTCCTGTGAAGATGGAAGAAAGCCACTGTAGCATGTAACAACCATAAATTGGCACAGATACTTAAATGTCCAAAATGCTAGGAGGGTACCGGGAGCAACATAGATTGAAGCATAGGGCCACTGACCAAGCTGCTGTATTAGATGAGTTGAAAGGAGAACTACAGATGCACCGTATGCATTATTTTTTATCAGTTCCAATTTCTGATTTTTTGACTGATTTTTTTTCCACTGCTGACTTTAGATTTTCTTTTTTCCCAAGAACTATAATCAAATATCTTTGGAACTTTTCTCTAAAGCCACTGGAAACTTGAAATAGCATGAAATAGTAAAAATGCATATATGAAATCAAAGATGAGTGTCTCATTAAGCAACCACAGAAATCTGAAAAAATGTATGTTCATAAATATTAGAAACCCTAGTTCAGAAACAGTTCATTTGGCTGCTCAAACCATTTATTAGGACTGTCGGGGCGTGATCAATGCATGCTTGATTGACAGCTCCATGTCAGCTCAAGTATTATTACCATTTTATTTGATTTTAAAACCACCAGCATTAACAGGTTTTGCTGCTGCTGAATAAACCACCAAATCTATCTAATGAACCCTACTTGGTAAGAAAGCTAACTAGACTAACTAGCAAACCCGGCTGGACCATCCAACTGTGTTTTTATTTATCTATACCTCCCCAAATCTGGCACTAATCATTGTAGCATTTTCCTTTCACTTACATGAAATGGTTAGTATTAGCTTTTTGATGTTAAACTTTTAAACTCATTATCAAGTACCTCAGTAGCCCGTTATTGACATTGACTAGTCAGCTAACTAGCAGACCAAGGTAGACCGGCTATATTTTTGTTTTATTGAATTATATATCCCGGACTAAGAAGCTAAGTGTAACCCACTTCCATGAAATGGTTAGCTTTAGCTTTGCTATGCTACACCTTTGAGCTGAACATGTGCAGCATGGGAATGAATTACAACTTTTACAATTGAATTTCCCCTCGGGGATTAATAAAGTATATAAAATTAAAATTAAATTAAACTTTTGAGAGCGGGTTGTAGCAGCTCTGATTTACTGTTTACTGTTTATGCTGTCTATGGGACGTGAACCATCATGTGGGGCATGCATGTACATTTGATCAGCACAGGATTGGGTATATCTGAGACTGACCAGCCGGTCACCGGTCATGCCCGATCAAGCTGAAAATTGGCTGATTCCTGTCACCAGCCAATCGATCGATGCATCTCTAGTGAGAACGTGTTGTTAATACAAATCAGTTCATTGCCCGGCTGAGAAAACACGTCTGCGTTATTTCTACAAGAACACAAATCCATCAAGTTCACTTACATAAGAATATATCTGTGTATACTCAGTGGGTTTAATAACAAATGTGGTTATTAGAAGATCATTAAGAAAATTAAGTATGTGTAAGAAAAAAGCGGTCTGAAAGTAGAGCTCAAAACATCCGTTTTCTTTTCTAATCTGTGCTTTTTTTCCTCTATTTTGCACCAAATTCTGCTTATAAAGTTACAGGGTTGACGTAATGTCAGTGAGTTGTTTGCAGCTAAAGCAGGTGAGTTAGATCAACCTAGAGAGCATATTTGAGTGGACTGAAGAGCGGATTTAATGGAGGCTGGATGGATGCACTTGAAAATAACAAATGGCTACAGAAGGGTAGCTGTTTTTTAATTTTATTTTAAAACCCAAGAGCTATTCACTGGGCATAGCATTAAACTAAATGACCTGTTGATTTGTACAAACATTCCCATTTGGCAGCTGCCCAGCGGAAAATAATGAAAGTACTAACATATTGAAAAATTCTATAAAGATCGATGAAAAGACACTTCCTTCTAAAGGAGCGCTTCAACATGTGTGGCAGTGTTGGAGAGCAAACATTGTTGTTAATGAAGCTCTCCTTGAGCAGACAATGGAGAGAAACATAATCCCCCTTGATGATTACGAAGAAAGGAGCTATTGTGCAAAGGCGCACATCGTCTTACCATTCAAAATCATGAGCCCGACAAATACAGGACTCAGCTGAGAGGATTCTCGAATAGTCTTTTCCCAGCATGCAGTAGTTCCCAGGCCTGCGCTTCATGTATATCTGTTTCTGTCCCATCACGCATGGCTCACCCTGTTGGCACAACAAGCACCACTATTAATGTAACTGATATTTATTTTAATGTTATGAGCTTTAACACAGTCAGTGGCACTAGTTTATGTATGTGTTTATGTTTCTTACCTGGTTGTGCAGGTGCCAGGTTTGATAGTCTTCCTCTGTGCACTTCCTGCTAAAGATGGACTTGTAGTCTATCTTGATGAGCTGCCATTCAGAGCGGTGGCTGAAGTGTCCAAAAAAGCTGCAGAGGCAAATTATACAAATACTTAAAATCATAAGCAATGGATTTATGTCAGTGTATCAAAGCATTAAAATAATGTGACAAAGCTCTGTTTATTTAAGTAAAATTGAGTTTGGTACATCTTTGGTCCAGCATTTATAGTTTTAATGATCATTTCTATTGAGTCTAACAATACTGTACTTCCCAAAGCAGCTGCTGAGATCTGTTAGGATGCAATCACTACAGCAAAGTCAGATGGAGCAAGAACCAAGCAGTGATGAAACAGGTTGGAAACAAGCCAACAGTTAAGCCCCGTTATCATAACCAGTGGTTCCCAACCTGGGGGTCTGGACCCCCCGAGGGGCCCCAAGGAAATCCTGAGCAGTCACAAGATATTTTCAGAAAAAAGAAACATTTTTGTTTCAGAAATGTATTTTTTTCTGACTAATCTCTATTTTTACTTTTATGAAATACTGAATACTTCAACCCATTCTCATTCCATGGAGTAAGGGAAGGCAGCTCTATTCATAATGAAACAAAGAAAGAAAGAAACCCAATGTGCTTCACTTTTTTTTCTTTTACAAAAGAAAGGAACTTAAAAAGAACATCAAGCAAATGTCACTGAATGGCATACATTTAAAAAACATACATGAATACCCAAACACTCACACTACTGTTCATAGCTCTGAGTAAACAGATGGTTTACACATTAGCCCAAGGTTCTCGCGCATACATGCACACAAATATAAACACAGCATTCAAGGTCATAAAGGTTGTCAAATACTGACACTTTGTCACACCCCTTAGCAACTCATGGCAACATATCTATGTGACACACAGTAGAAACACAATGTAATGTGGTTAATGTTAATGTCACACGTAGCAACAGAGCTACTTAATTAGGTTTATAAAAAATATGTTTTGGGTTAACACACATTTGTCATGTAACATGACAGAATTACGATACATGAGTGCAACTACTGTACATGAACTGCGTAATGATACATTCAAACAGCAGTGACTTTTGGTTTCACACTGAACATGAACTTTGTTCTCCTTTAATAAATGTCTGGTTTGGTTTGACCCATCCAGCCTTCCCACCCACACTATGCAACCTCTCTCACACTTTCTATTATGTCAGTTGCTCTCAGCGTCCACTATGACCACAGATGGGTTTACACTGGAGTTAGCTGAAAGCCCAGTGCATCTTTTAAAGATGTTAAAGGGTGCCTTTGGCATTGATATCACACATCAAGGAGCGTGACAAACCATTGATATTTGATGCCCCAGGGAAAGAATGAGTTTGATGATTCCACCTTTTAAAGTTACAGTGAAAATGAAGTTAGAGCATCTTTATCTTCTGTAATAACGTGTACATTATGAGAGGGATTTAACCCTATGAAACTTGGAGCTACACTTCTTTTCTTGTGTTGCTTTCCGACGCCTTTCTCAAGTGTTTAAACCTTTGGAACCTGACCACATTGGTGCGATTTCTTTCAGAAACATGGTAAAAAAGGCAATGAGCAACTTGGTAAGAAATGTCCCACAAATTGCAAAAAATAATAGATTTAGAAAATTATTAAAAAAAAAAAAAAAACAGTGAAAAAAGAAAAAAGCTGGGGAAAAACTATCTTTACAATGATTATTATTGAATATTTAAGATTATGGTGCAGAATTATTATAATTTTTAAACACTTTTTCCAGGTCTTTTCCTTGCTTGTTTGTTTTTAACTTTCTTTCTATTTTTGTTTTTAACTAAGTTTCTTATTTTGAATTTTCTCTCTTAACAACTTTCTTGCAGTTTTTTTTAGTCATTTCTTGTTTGGTTGCTCATTGCCTTCTTCCCATGTTTCTGAAAGGAATCAGGTTAATTAAAGACAGACGGTCTGACATTTTGGCGTAAAAACACACAAAAAGAATTATTTGACACATTTGTGTATGTAAGAGGAGACAAATGAACAACTAACACAGGTACACAGTATTAATGTCAGTGTCTTTAAGGCCTCAAAACCCTTTTAACTTGAAGGGAATACTGCATCACTCTATGGTTGACTCACAACTAGGTCATAATCTGGGATGAAGGATCACAAGCTTTATTTTTAGGGCTCATAAGCCAAAAAGGCTGGAAACCACTGACACTATATTTGGAGGTGAAACTAAAAGTGAGCACACTCAAAATGTCTAGTAGTCGTAGCACAGGAAATCTGTGCACTTACAACTACTGCCAGTAAGGTATGGGTCAAAATAGAAACTGAACATTGGTCTGTAAACTGTGGTAGGTTTACAGAAGACGGATAAAGGAGATCATTTTTAATATTGCCTTCCCTTTCTCTTTCAAATAGGTTTGGTTAAGCTTGTGGTTTGTTTGAAACCTGTCTGGTCTTTGATGATTGAGATCTTTTGAGGGATGTCACTGAGTTCCCAAATCTCAGCAATGAACTTCTTTCAGTGATAACAAAACAAACCACAAAAATGGCACCAGAGTTGGAGTACACTGAGTTAATCCTTTAAAGGGCCTCAACACTTACCGATGTCACTCATCTTCTTACAATTAATGATAGATCTCACATGAACACACACACATCCTCTGTCAAAACTGTTTTGGTAATTTCACATTTGACAGTTCTGTTTTTGTTGTTGCTGTTTTTGTGCTCTTCTCACTGGTGGTGTCACATACTAATCACCTTGCGGCAATCAGTTTTGGCAATATCTGAATCTAAATGAGATGACAGTTGGGGAGTGCTGTGTTCCCAGTCAATCCAACCCGATCGCCAGAAAAAAACGTTGGCATTATACGTTTCTGTGAACCCAGGATACATTACATTTGCATGTTAATATGTAGGAGATACACTGAACCTTTTGGTCAATGTGTGGTTAGGTTAAGGCACAAGAACCATTTGGCAATATCATTTTTCTCAGTCGTGTGCAATACTAGTTCTCATTGTTATATCAAATTCAATTAGGCGCAGTCTGTTTTTCCACCATTTTAGGTAATTTTTAGTAACTCTTGTACTTATCGTACTACTATTGTTACTTTTTGAGGCACTGTTTTTTGCTTTTGCTCCTTGAAATCTTGTATTTTTGTATATTTTGCTACATATTTAATACTCTATTGTTGAGTGACCCTGACTCGGGGAACCCACTGGTTGTGGTTGTGAATCATTAAAATTTTGGTTACCGTACTCAGTGTTACTGTTATTTAAAGCATTCTCTGGCACAAGAATTTCCTTCAGGATAACGTTGTACTGAACTGAACTGAACTGAACTGAACTGAACTGAACTGAACTGAATGGTTGGGAAAAGATCATGATTTGGCTTTAAATACTTGGTTTTCTTGGCACTATCTCTGCTGGAAAAACAACTACGAGTCACCACAAAACACCCACGTTTGGTGCCTGGAAAGCAGCAGGAAGTGACTAAAATTATAACTGGTTTTGTTGTTTGTTGGTCTTGAACAGTCGTCACAGCTTGCCAGGCATCTCGCCTTGGTGACACACCATCCCCTCTACCTCCCAATGACAAAGTGAGCTCTATAATGATATGCATGAAACTTGCAAATGTAGCATATTTATGGTGTGCAGAAACACACAATGCCTATGTTTTCTTTTTGCAACTAGGCTGATAAATCAAACCTCATTAAACCAAACCCACAGTATCATGGTGCTAACTGAGTTTCAGGGGTTTTCAGGCTTCATGACAGCAGCCCTGTTAACGAGTGATTTCGTTTTGATCAAACCCATTTGTCAGGTGACCCAGTACGCACAAAGGTTTGACTAACAGCCTACATGACCCATTACCTGCCCTTCAGAAATGTGGCTTAATAAAGACTAAATACCACAGAGCTTTGAATGGACACCGTCTTTAAAGGTCCTTACTCCATCTGTCTTGCCTTTTTGCTGAGAACCCAGAGGGCTGAACAGAGGAGAGAAACACCACTCACCTTTCACTCAGCACATTATACCCTCTAAAAGGACAGAGAAATAAACACCTTTTAACACATCAATCGTCACCTTTTCAGATTCTCTGGACTTACGTCATGATTTGGTTCTCAGCCCCGGCCTCCACCAAGACTCCATCCACGAACAGGGGCACTGAGGAGAAGCTGTGTTGGGTCCACTGCCTCCCCTCGTCAAAGCTGACCCTGTGTATGTGTGTCAGAACGCATTCCCATCACAAACCCAGCAACAACGATGGCACGGAAACAGACGCTCTCTATTAGAGCCTGGTCATGGGGGATTTAGGTGGGGATCAGAATGACTGGCTTGTCTCAACAGACGAGTCTCTGAGTCTCTGTGCAATTAGCTACTGTAGCTTTGGGTAAATATCAAAAGGCTGAGCATTAAAAAGATATTTAAGAGACGGTCTGTGCGGTTATCAAAGCAAAGATGCACAAAACGGCTTTCAGAGCACATGCCAAAAAGGAAAAGAGCAACTTCACTGGTCCTGGGTAAAGTCTACGCAGGGGTGAAAAAAACAAGACCAGAATAGAACTGTTTCATGTTCAGCTACAAAACTGCAGAGGGAGAAGGAGACAGCAAAAAAAAAAAAAAAAAAAAAAAAAAAAATTGGACAGCTTTCATCATCGAGGCCTGGGCTCTATTGATTCTGACAGCTTATCAACATCGGTGCTGAAGTGAGAACAACTAGGAGTACCTGAGTGTGACATGGGTTGAAACAGTGCTGAGGCCTGTGCTTGGAAGAAAGAAAATCCCCCCATGTTGCCTATAAAAACCCCCATTGCCTTGATTTAGCTAAAAGCACTGACAACAGAGAAAGCGTTGAC
This sequence comes from Epinephelus moara, assembly GCF_006386435.1. Taxonomy (NCBI): domain Eukaryota; kingdom Metazoa; phylum Chordata; class Actinopteri; order Perciformes; family Serranidae; genus Epinephelus; species Epinephelus moara. The sequence goes on along the minus strand of NC_065510.1, from coordinate 15,353,459 downwards.
ATGCACCTATTATGAGATTCAGACAGGGGAAGTGTTTAACTGAACACTGGCTGAGAAAGCAATACTGTTCCATAGCTGCTGTACAGTGGCTGTGGAGCTACACAGGCTTCTATCTATCTGTCATTTTTTTTCCACTTCCTCTACCATCACACTTAAATTGGTTGGGAGAAAAAAAACCCAGCAGGCTACACTTCAGTGGCTCTAAAACTAATTTCAGAATTGTTGCAAAAGCGACTGGAGAACAGATCTGGTCTCACTTGGATTAGCCTGCACTGAGGCAAAGCGTAGGCACCCGATTTGGCAAGAGGAAGGCAATGTGTTAATGAAAACACTAAAAGGGGGGGCTCAGACGGCTGGCTGCTAATGATAAGTGGCTTGAAAAAAATCTCTCAAATTAGACCGTCTATAACGTTTTCTTTCTTGTTTTTTTTATCCTAAGAGCCACAGTCAAAGTGCATCGCTAAATTGATCAAATGCCACATATAATATGTACATGGTCATATTTTTTCTGGACCGTAAGTGTTGAATGAACCTAAAAATAGCTGACGGAAATTGAAAAAGCAATTTAGGAAAGGAAGAGTGTCCAAAGAAGTTTCCTAAATGGACGTACCACAAGTGTCTGGTTGGCACAGATGGCTGTTTGACAGCGACGAGGGCCCCTCCTTTATCCAGAAACCACACATTATGCTCCTCTTCAAAAATCTGATGACACATGCAGAAATTCAACATTACAGTATTGATGCAAAAGGCAAAATATCACTTTCATAATTTACAAGAAACCCTGATATAAGCAATTGACCATTTGCTAAACCCCACCAATAAGACCTTAGCGACCATAAACATTTCTCGAAATAGGAAAGAGGCATGCATACAAAGAGTATGGAGGGTGGTGTCTTTACTCATTGGCCACGTTTACATGCACACTAATACACTATTATTTCAAATATGGTAATAATCCTAATTTTACACAGGTCATTTAAACAGCATATTCTGTTTAGATATTCCAGATTAGGAATAAAAAAAAATATATAGGAATTCCCTTTTTTATTTGAATGTAGCATTTTCTGATCACGACTTGTGGAATATGCCAGTATTTTTTGGGTTTTAATAGCACTTTTTCGACATGTATACAGTGCATTCGGAATGTCCGACGCACAGCCTCTTGTCTTTTTTCGGTCATCTTTTTGCGTTGTCATGGATACACTGTACACAAACCAGCCGGCCAACAGTGTTCCAGGCTGTGGTAGAGATGCACCCCCCAAAAGAAAAGCCCAGATTACTGGTCGAAAAAAGAAACACAACTACTTTTAAACATTATGACAGAATTGACTATGATCAAATTTTTGGATATGCCCATTTATCAAAACATCAACCTTTTCAAGCCTGTGTGTCAAAGGATAGACTTTAAAATCTTGTTACTTGTCTATAAAGCACTAAATGGTCTCGGGCCTAAATACATCTCTGATTTACTTGTAGGTTATGAAGCATCCAGACCCCTCAGATCATCTGGAACAGGTTTACTCAGTGTTCCCAGGATCAAAACCACTAGTTGACCACTAGTTTCTATGCTCCCCGCCAGTGGAACAAACTTCCAGGATATCTGAGGTCGGCTGAAACTGTCAACTCATTTAAATCAGGGCTTAAAACATTACTATTTACTGCAGCTTACCAGTGAATCAGATATGTAATTTATTGTTAGGATAATCTGTAGCTATTGTTTTTATATTTGTCTGCTGTTGCTTTTGCTTTGCTTTTTTTGCTGCACTGTTTTTAACTATTTATTGTCTTGCTTTTAGCTTTTGTTTTTAATGATCTCACACAATTTTATTGTTCCTTTAATGTTTTATTTTATTTTTTTTTATTTTTTTCTCTTGTAAAGCACATTGAATTGCCTTGTGTATGAATGGTGCTATATAAATAAAATTGCCTTGCCTTGCCTTCAAGAAGGAATGAAAGATTGAGGCTGTGTTTGCACAGTCAAATAACTCCACCACCAGTGAAAAACTTTTAAAAAAATCCTATAAAATCCTATATGATGCAAAGAAGTGAAATGACAGGCAGCTCCAGCCATTTCACTTTTCCATATGTTAAAGTGATAAACAACATCCTGAGGGATGTCAATCTCAATATGCATGTCTGCATGTAAATGGGAATATTAGTATAGCATTCATATTCATTAGCCAGGAATATATGTAGGAAAAAACTGAATATTTTGAGCATGTAAACACAGTAAGTGTCACACCTAGCAACAAATTAGTGAGTTTTGGGGCAGAACTTAATTCCATTTTCTTAAAGAGAGTCACCAGTATGTTTCAGTGAATGTGCTCTCATGTGGCTGTGGCTCTCTGGACTGACTGTGTTCAGTGAGAGGAGGAGAGCAGCAGCATGTTCAGTCGACCAATCATCAGCCAGACAGAAACGCGACTAAACTGTGAATGTGCATGTCCAATTACTGCTCCCCATTGTTTGTATGGGGAACTCCTTCTCTCTTGTTTTTGTTTGAGATGTATAACTTGACTATTGAAGTTGAGTTTTTTCTCAAAAAAAGGTCACAAGAGTGAGATTATCCCAGTGTCTGGATCCAACTAAAGCCCAGTTAAGACCAAAGATTCACAACAAGACAAAACTGTTTAGAACGTTGCAGAGAAAAGTTGCAGCGGTGTGAACTGGACGGTCTGCGCTCGACTCAAGCCGGCTGATGGCGTCACCTGCAACTCAGCTGGTCAAATCTCCGGTCAAAGCTCATGACTTGTTTCAACAGCCAGTCGGCTTGTAGTGAAGTCCGCTGGTTGAATCAAAACAGCCGCTGACTGCATATTTGCTTGCTGTGACAGGTGCTCCGTACCTGCTGAGCCCTCTGTTTCTGTCCACTGGTATTTTACATTATTGTGGCGTATTTATTATGAATACAGGTCATCTGATGCTTGTTTTGTTTATGTTTATTGCTGTTTCATCACTACTACAAATGCAACTGTAGCCTGTATCTCTCCACCACTATCCTCATTCATATTTTAAGAAGCTACAAAATATTCAGGCACAAAATAAGCTTGAAAAGCTGGAAATCAGAGCGGAAGTACAGAGAGTTGTTGCATAGAGTTCATACACCATGGCATCTAGTTGCACTGGTGTGAACCTGCAGGTTTTTAGAACGTTGCAGAACAGCGCATAGCAAGTAATTGCCTGTTTCAAGTCATCTCATCCTGAGTCTTTGGTCTGAGCTGGGCTTTACACTTGAGTTCCACAGTCTGCGCATCAGTTTTTAATAAACAGTCACTGATCGGGAAGGTTGTGACAAAGGGGTGGTTGTAACACCACTGCTTTCACCAAGACAGGATGACCTCAGAGTCAGGTAATACATTTAATGTATGACCACTTCCTTTGTGGTCTTGCATGTGAAATTGCACAGCTGTGTGAAGAGGTGAGCATATGATACAGCCAATACACTGATCTTAAAGTATGACAGTAATTTTTTGGACTGATTAGTACTGATACAGTTGAAGTTAGAATTTTACAACTTGTATTAAATTCAGACAGCATAAGTAAAATGTGAGGTATTTCATCGGGCTTGTTGTAACACCTTTTTAAAAAGTGTTACAAGAAGCCCCAATTACAACTAAACACATTGTATCTACCTATCTCACTGCTTTTTGTTCAGCATGCCAGCAGAGTTGGTGAGAAAAACTGATGTACTGATGTACTAAAATCAGCATCGGATGAGGTGAGGCAGGGAGAGACAGTGAGGTCTGTCCCCAAAGAATACTCTATCTGCCAGGTGACATTAGCAAGCTTGACAGGTGTTGCAACGGTAACAAGGGAGGTGGAGCTTAGCAAAGTGTCAGCTAGGTTACATAACAATACATATACATTCGGAGAGCCAATGGCTGTTCTGTCAACGTGTCAAACTGTTGTGCAAGTCTGTCAGTTGGCTTGATCCGGGTGTGAAGCTCACCTGTCTCCAGCTATTGCCAGCGTCAGATGATATGTACATGCCAACGTTGTTGTACGACAGCTCTGCTCCAATATTTCCTGCAGTGGAAATGCCAACAGAATATGTAACACAACAAAACTGCAGATCACACAGATAAAGGGCCATGTGTTTTAAATACATTCTGCCAATCACACAACGTCTGTGATTAATCCATTCCTCTGGCTTGAGTCCCAGACCAGCTTTCTGTCTCCTATTCATGTGAATAATACAGAGGAGACCCCAGGTTAATTCTTATGGATGCCTGCATCATTCAGGCAACATAATGTGAGATGTGGAGGAGGGCGGGTGCCTACTTCGCTCTGGCAGTTTGCAGTGTTACAACACAATGCCTCCAAAGCTTTTTCCCTGCGAGTGTGCAGCGAGTGAACTGACTTCTGCCGTTGATCTGCTCCACTATCTTGGCCTCGGCTCAGTAAATAGGCATGTGTTTGATCTGGATGGTGTTTGTCATGTTGGTGAGATGATCTCTGCACCAGCTGACGTCTTAAAAGGCGCAGCGGGCAAAGTGAATCACGGTGCCAAAGCAAAGGCTCGGCCAGCAACACACAGACACACAAAGACACACTGTGCAAGCACAGAAGCCGAGATGTATGTTTATTCAGCATTCTCACACACCAAAGACAAAACAGACGGATCCAAAGACAAACACACACTCACGCATGAACATACACACACACACAGCAAAAGGCAGACTTCTTTCTGCTAACACCACCATTGGTGCTAACACATCTATTTCGTCTTAACTCATCTCTCTTTCTTTGCCTCAACTCTTTCAAATGCTCTTACACTCGCAGGCACACAGACACCGCCTTTTCTCACATATGCATAATTGGCTGCGTGATGTGACATCAAAACAGATGGACATGTGAGCCACACCATATTTGCTTGTGGAAGAAGTGGAGATCCTGCAGTGCAGTGTGCCCAGTGAAGCTCAAAGAATCACTGAGATAGAAGTTTAAGGGGGAGGGCACAGAGGGGTCATATCGGAGCTGCATTAAATAGTCTACCTGACTGGAAGGATCACAGTACAACTCTTCATCCATATTACCTTGCTTTCATCATTTCAAATAGAAGTCTGTGCTCAGAATAATATGTTTGTTTTTTTCCCAAAAGAAGACATTAATCACAAACAAGTTGCTGTAGCATAAATAAGTATCATCCTACGATTTATCAAAGTGGGTTTACTTTGCGTTTGTGTTGAGTGTTTTGTCTTACCCGTGGCGACTATGATCCCTGGTGCAGAGCTCTTGGTGGAGATTGTTCCAGACAAGTAAGGGTTCTCTGACGTTTGCAGCTGGAGATGGAGTGAGCAGAAAGGCTGCAGGAGAAGAATAAACATGGAAAGTTAAACGGAAAGGAATAGACTGACATGGGTGTCAAAATAGTTTATATTCATGTGAAAGCCCCCTTTACACCTTGCATTATAAGGCATTTTGGGTGATTGGATTGCTATCAGATAGTGCTTGAGCACATTAAGGTACAGGTGCAAATGCACCCAAAACACACTGAGGACTAGAGTTGGATCCATTTAATGTTTTGCCGGTCTGGTCTGGTTTGCGAGCTTAAACCACTGTGCCAAATTCAACTTTATGCATTAAATGGACTACACTAGCGCCTTTCTAGTATTCCGACCACTCAAAGTGCTTTTACACTACATGTCACATTCACCCATTCACACACACAGTTACATAATGGTGGCCAAGGCTACCATACAAGGTGCCACCTGCTACTCAGTACATTCACACACTCTCCAAATCAAAGGAACAACCACTGTGAGCAATTTGGGATCTTGACAAAGGATACTTCAATCTGCCGATAAGTGGACGACCTGCTCTACCGCTGATCCATAGCATTAGTAGTACGCAGTATGACAACATGATGACTATTATGTTTAAATGGACTAATGTAGCAGCTAGTGTCAGACAGGCCTTGAGCCGAGCACGTCAATGTGAAGGAGATACAATTCTAGTTGTGGTGGGAGGGGGGACACATGGCGCACGCTGTGTTTGTTTACTAGAAAGTTCATGTGTTTTGAGACGAGACGAGATGAGACATGGTGGAGTTAGTCTCAAGAAAACTAAAACTGCGCCAATATTTTTGACATTTTGGATCTGAAGCCGACTAAAGAGGTGTCCTAACTGCCCACGAGCGACGCCGTGCACCATTTAGAGCTGAACTTTTGTTGGAAGTCCTATTTCTATTTTTAGGCTACCTTCATTTTACTACAAATCCTCAATAAAGTTGCAACTGGCTAGAGGGAGATCGCCTAAGAGATAGACATTTCTGTTAAGGTAAGTGACCATAATGCATGTCATTTCCAGTAGGCTATGTAGTACAATATAAAATGTGTGTTTGTGGTTCATAAAAAATCTACAAATGTAGGAAGACAGCAAGTGCTCACACATTTTTAAGTGGTTATGTCTCCAGTCTTATCTCAAGAACAGTTTATATTTATGAGGTCTGTATAAATGATTTACCATAAGTACATTTTTGACAAACTCAGTGTGGACAGAGAGCTCCTATGTAAGGAAATGCAATGCAACACTTGTTTGCTGTTGGGACACTGTGTCATAACGTTCCACTCAGGAGCTGCTGCTGAGTGCTTTGCATTTAACATAATTTGATACTTATTACACCAGCTCACCCTGCTGAGGATGGATTGTGATCTGATCAGCCAAACCGCCTCCTGAGGTGGTCAGGGACGTATTGTGACCACTGGAACACAGGTGTAAATGCAACTGCATTTTCAATCCACATACAACAACAATGTGGGCAGAAATACATGAAAGTGTACAACTGTTCAAACCAGTGAGGCAGCAGCAGCTTTCCCTCACCTGATGCACTCTGGTCTCTCTCTCATCTGATGCTGACACTGATCTGATGCTGACAGTGCTGCGGTGCTTCCCTCATTTGTAACGTATTCCTGACGATCACTGTCTTTACAGTCAGGTAGGCCTGTTTTATCCTCATCGACCTCGCTGTTCTCCCTGACAGGCTTTGACGAATATAACAAAGAAAACTATGTACATAGATATTTGTTGGATTTTTTTATGCCAATATTGTCTCTGAAAATGCAGACAATATCATGATGTAAAAACTATGTCACTGTATTATTATCATATATATATTTTTAAATTCATTAAAACTATTTATTTTGGAAATTTCTATCATAACAGTTGTTTAAAGGTAGGGCCTGTTTGAGCTGCGTGGTTCTTTGAGCTAGACGGAGCGACTGGATCTCAGTCAGATCTCAGTGTTGACACTGGAGACACATTAATACCAGGTTGGTATTGAAAAAATGTAATAAACATATCTTTATACAATCTGGATACAAGCTGCATTTTAATGTAAGGTGTAAAGAGGGTCTGTGATGGTGGTGATATATTATTTTGGATCGTATTTACAGTAAACATGAGATAAATCAATCTTATTCTCACTGTGAAGTTCATAAATGATAGGGTCAGAACAGAACTGTGGAACAAAAACAAAACCATCACAAAACAAGCCAGATTCATTAGTCTCCCAAAGAGAACCAACTGTGCCTTCATACATTTTGCTAATTGCATTTAATCTGTCATTAATACAAAGAGCGATGGAATTTGCATTAAAGTATGAAGCCAAGTCTCTAGGGCATGCACACAACAGAAGACAATTACATTTGTTCACAGAGCAGAAAAAAAACGTGTCTGCTTTCATCTCTGCAGCAGACAGCGTGTCACTGGTGTAAGGACATCAAGGGCAGTGGGACTGAACAGGGTAATCAAAAGGAATCTACGGCAGTAATTAAAATGTCACATGAATGCGCAATCACAGGGAACCTGTAAGCCACACCGCACAGCCCCGAAATCACCTCTTAAACAGCACGAAGTCCTCCTAATGTCTCAAACATGATTCCTCCTAACAGTCACGCTGTTAGTTTTAGTCGCAGGGAGGCTGTCTAATGAGGAACGAGACGCTGTCAACACATGCAGTGTCTCTGGATCTGCCAGTGTAGCACCTGATCTGACTTATTTATGTATTTATTTATTTAGCACAATTTACAATATCCAAAGTATTTATCATTTAAAAACACCTATATTAAACTCCAGCATTGGGTTTGCCACAGTATGTTGCAGTAAAAGGCAAAGCTGACGTTAAAATGTGTCTACTCGTTTTTAAATTAAATGGCTTGTTTTTTCCATGCAGCTTTTTGTGTTTGTGAAGTTATGTATGTGAAGAGGTAAATTGCATTTCAAATTCAGTACCACTTCTTAATAAGGCACCCTACATAGGCTTTTTAATGGCTATTAAATTATTTACTGATGCTTTCTGGAGCAGTTACAGGCCATTAATAAAAACATCTTTCTATTTGCCGATAAGTTAAAAAAAAGAAAAATGTAAACGGCTAGTGTGTATCCCATTGTTAATTTATTTTTTTACCAGATGCCCTGCAGCTCTTTCCCAGATGTCAATGGTAGCACAGCTCATATAAGAAAGCATAAGACCTACCAGTGTGAGTCCTGACTTCTTATTAATATGACAAACACAATCCCTGTATATATTTACATAGAAAGGTTCACGCTACACTTCATTTAGTTGTGCATAATATTAGCTTATTTGTCACTATGTGCCAGACATTGTCACAGCAGGAGCCCTATTCCTTTATTTATATATGTATTTTTGCTGCACTACTCATACGCTACGTTAATGTTCAGGGAATTACAAATGCCACTGATGATACAAAGAAAACATTTCCTAAATGTTCTTGCAATAGATGTTTTAGAACAAGGGCAGTATGTGTGCTGTTAAATGGATACTTTGCCCATTTTCAACCAGCTTTGTGTCATAACAATGTGGGCCGTATGTGTAAATGAAATGTGGTAAACTTCTCTCCATCTGACCAGATATGCCGATCTTTCAGTGCTGGCTCTAGAGCTGTAGTTCAGACTACAGATTGTACTTCCACACTTTCATATACCTGCCACCACTGACATGAAAAGTATAGAAGTAGATCGACAGTGTCTCGCTATTTTCTCTCAAAGGTACACCAAACTCTGATCAAACGGTGCAACTAATCACCACCTTTCTGTTACTGAGTTGCTTATTCCTGACCTCAAATGTTTTCAGAAACATATTTTAGCTAACTTTTTAACTGTAATTCAACACCATTTGTTACCAGGCGGCAGTCATATTCTGTGCGTTCCAGTACTCATACCATCATACTATATAGTATGCCAGAAAAAGATTCAGTATGTCAAAATACATAGTATGTCAAATGCAGTATGCCAAAAATACCAGGATGTTCTACTACAATTTTGCATTTTGCAATATGAAAGCCAGCTTGCTTTGCTGACTATTCTGACCCACAATCCTCAGCGCAGCTGACGATACGTCACATTGACTGAGCCGCAAACAGATGACAGCTTTAAAGCTGTTTGACAGCTGTCAGAAGTCACAACGGACGGATGACAGCTTATGTAAGTAACTGATGACCAGTCGAACAGTAATAATAGGAATATTGATTGATTAAGTGAACAAAATAATCAGAAATATTACAAACAACAAAAGGAAATGTTTATGAAAATAACAGTGGCACAGTAATTTCGAACTCCGTAAAGCAAGAGGTTTAAAGTTCAGGGCGTAATATTATGAGACAGTAGTATGTCCCGATTGTGTACATATTGCACGTAGCAGTATGTACTTTCTAAGGGCAGCTGCAGTACCTTCTAAAAGTAAAAAGAAAAAGTATGCATTTTGGAATGCACCCATCGTTTCCTGTGGAAAAACAGCCATGGTCACAATACGTCACCTACCAGCGGAATCGTTTATTGGTCTGGTGTGGCACAGTATATTCTGGTAGTCGTAGGTTTTCTACCTCTTGAGCAAAAGCAAATGCCACAACTGAGAAACCAAAAGGACCAAACCTGGTAACCAATAATCCCTTCTCATCAACTTAAACAACAACAAGAGAAGCAGAAGAAGCTTCTGACCCACAGTAAACGCACAGTATCTTACCAGTATGCAGTGAATGTCGTTTCCTTCCAGGTCATTAGCCGGAGCCTGCAGCAGCCTCCAGTCCCGGCCTTTATTGTAGGTCATGTACGTCTTGACCTGGTTGTCTTGCCTCTTGTTAGCAATCAGCATCCCTTTAATTCCCGCCACCTGACAGACACAGATACATAACACTTAGAATCTCGTCTTTATGCAAACCAGCAGGGTGTGTTTTATATTTACCTCTCCCATAACAGTTTAGTCCTCCACTGCAGATGAAAAAGCATACCCAGTGCTCTCATCAGAAAGTGTATTTTGTGTATTGAGGCAGCAATCTTCACAATACAAGCTCAGTTAAATGCAAATGGTGTGCTTATCCTTTCTTGCTGCGGCTGACAGTCTGGCAGACACCATCAGCGGTGTTGGCTGCATTTTCTTATTCTGTGCTAAGTGCTATCTGTAATTATATCCTTACACGTCTCAGTAATCCAGACAGTATAAAATGATGACCGTTGAGAAGTGACACGTTGTCTGTTTTCTCACAGTCAGTCTGAATCTCCCCAAACACACACAAGCGTACATGAGAACACACTCGTACAGACACACGTCTCTCTTCCGTAATCCTCCCTGCTAGTTGAGTCTCAGGTTTTAGACACATCCCTCAACTAAACCAAAGCCTGATATGCAATGGGAAGGACTGAGTCACTCCAAATGGTTGCCATAGTGAGGGGCTCCATTCCCTCCCTGAAGGGAGCATGTCTGTGTAAGTGGCACTAATAGGCAGCACATTTGACATTGTCATAGAAACATGGCGCAGAGGATGGATGCGGCTAACGAGGGTCCTCCCGTCCTTATCCAACCCAACCTGTCAATCACTGCAGTTATTATTTATTGCCTCCACCTCCACTATCACATGTGCATGCACGCACACACACACACACACACACACACACACACACACACAAACACACACACCTGAACCACTCGTCAACACCAGCATACATTTCTCTCAATCCATCACTCACACCACCCACACTCCACTTTCTTGACAACGAAGTGAAGGACGCAGGCATAGATCTCTATTCTACAGCGGGGATTACTCTTTGCGGTGCAGCATTAAAGGAATACTTCCACAATTTGAGAAATGATTATTTGCCGCCTTTGTGCAGTCATGATTTAAAGCAGTTCTGCCGTTTGCTGCATGCCAAGTGAGTGGAAATGAAAAGAGGATAAAGCATGATGATTGTGCTGCGGCATGTGATTAGAGACAGTGAACGCCACGCAGCTGGTTTTAATAATCTCTGCTACCATCAGTGACGCAGGAGTCATAACTCTGCCCATAAGTGGTTAAAATCTTTTAATACATTTAATAAATATATATATTATTTTAAACTTTTTTTCCTCACAGCCTGTTTGTGGGCAGCAGACAGTATACAGCAGCTCTGAAACTGTTACTACCGATTCGCTCTGAACAAACATCTCTATTTGCTGCGACTGTATAAAGCACCGGACTCTGTTGACTTAGTCCTATTATCATACAATAGGGATTTCTTAAATAACACAGAAGGTGGGTGACTTGATTGGTCAGCAGTTACTGCGCAGAGAAGCTGTGTGTGACCCTTTGTTTTGCAATTCAGGCAAATCTAAATATAGCTCATATACTGTATATGGAAAATAAAACGCAAATGTTGCAGTTTATTGCATCATCTCACATCAATATGTCAATAGAAATTTATTTTACTGTAACTGTGAAGCAAATTCCTGTTATCTATTCTTTTCTACCGTATGTGTGTGCATTGCTTTGGTTTCAGCTTTGGACACGTGTGGAATTAGACAAAAATTGATCTGGGTATTTCAAAACACCAAGAGGAAGATGAAGTGTGCCAATACACATTGGAATATTTTTATTTTTAATAATGTAATAGCCCTCAATTATCACGGAGCTTTTACTCTTAGCCATCTGTTTGAGTACCTGGAATTAGATTTTTAGGCCACATCCTGCTGAGCATTTTTTTTTTTTTTTTTTACTCTTGGTAATTATTTATTTCCCCCTTATAAATCACCAATGAGTGTAAGGGGCTCCAGAAGTGCTCTTGTTGCTGTTCTTTTTTTGTTTCTCTGCAAGGCTGATCACAAGCTGAAGCCCAAGCGGACATCTTTAATTTGCTTTTGTCAATACAACCTTATTTTAAAATTCAAATTCAATTTTTAATACAGAAAACTAATTCAAAGAGTGGAAACCAGAGAGGATTTCAGAGATTTTCTTTAATAAAAGACCAAACTCATTGATCAATTATCAGGATTTTTCTATTTCTTTATTAACAAGCAAATCCAGTGGGCCACAAACATTGTTAGACGTTGACATTTGGTTAAATTTAGGTTGTGGTGAAGAATACGACCATAATCATAAGTTTAGTGGCTTATCTAATATTCATAGACAATAAAAAATCAGAGTAGTGTCTTGGTTATAATGGGCTTCTTTACCAGGTGATCTGGGTCCTGTTTTTTTAGTAAGAACGTCGGGTTGGCATGGCCATTCACATGACCGTCAGCATACAGTGGCTTGTTGTCAACCGGGACTGGACAACTGAGGGTTGATACAAATATTACAATACAGATCATTTCTACATCAACACAACATAGAGACTACAGCAAAAGTACATCCTTGGCAAACTGCTGCTCACTATAATGTGGAGTATTAGCATTTTACACTCCAGAACAGAGCCGGGCAATGTATCAATATGAGATGGATATTATGACATGAGACTAGATATCGTCTTAGATTTTGGATATCGGGATATCGTAAGTGTTGTTTCCTGGTTTTAAAGGCTGCATTACAGTAAAGTGATGTCATCCTCTGAACTTACCAGACTGTTCCAGCTGTTATATCATTTCATCATACCAATAGTCAACCCTACAATATGGTTGGAAGGTTGCAATATCAAAATCGAGGGGGACCAAAATTCAATGTCAGGACAAAGTCTAATGCCAACGTCAATCTGAGGTAGAGTACTGGTGACAGACGATGTTTACATTTTGTTGGTTTTGAGTTGTGCTGTTAAATAACCACAATTTAATGTCTTCCAAACGTCTCATGCCAATGTCATGTTGACATGGAACAAAACTTAATGTCTTAACGTCCACACAACATGAAATTCTAACATCCTAAGACATTTAAAATATTGGCATCTTGATTTCCATTCCAACCAAAATATTAACATCTGACGCAAGAGTTTGATTCATTAATTCATTCATTTTCCATAACTGCTTATCCTGTTGGAAGTCGCGGGGGGCTGGAGCCTATCCCAGCTGACAATGGCCGAGAGGCGGGGTACACCCTGGACAGGTCACCAGACTATAACAAGGCTGACACATAGAGACAGACAACCATTCACACTCACATTCACACCTACGGCCATTTTAGAGTCACCAATTAGCCTAACTCACATGTCTTTGGACTGTGGGAGTAAACCCGGAGTAAACCCACGCTCCCCCACCCCAGGCTTTGAACCCCTCACCCTGGATTCAAACCAGGAACCCCCTTGCTGTGAGGTGACAATGCTAACCACTGCTCCACAGAAGAGTTTAATGTCTTCCTGATGTCAAATTGACACTCAGTGCCAGCTGTGAAAGAGTTAACTATCCATTTCTGCTCCACTTTGCACTTAAAGCTGCATTATTTGCTGTATTTTTAGGCAACTCGGGGGCAATGGAACAGGCTGAAAATGCAGCAAAGGCATATTATAAAGCTGATATGGTGTACATTACCAAAGGGTTGCCTGTTTACCCATAGCAGAAACAAAGAAACATTACCATTAATTAGGAGTCGTGTTTGTGTCCACTAGTGATCTGTAGATTGCAGTTATGTCCTCAGGCACTGTGGTAAATCGACAGATCAGGTGGGTCAGGTCATAAAATTATCATTCGGATTAACAGCAAATGGATTGTGCGTGGGTGAAATAATACATCATTAATGAGGAAAATATTAATGTCATTCTCTAAAATGCAGAGCTGCTGTGCTGCAGCAGAGACCCCATTAAGCGAGACACTGAGCATTTATGCATGAGAAACAGCGTAACTTCAATGATTATTTCAGGAGGTTTAGATCTGTTTCCTCTGTCAAGTGTACAGTTTTTAGTTTTGTTGCTTAAATGTCCACCAGTATTTGCTGCAGTGTCAATACTGTGCATGGAAACCTCAGCAATTACTAAAAGCAGCTTCTGTAATCATTAAAATAAATGGTTAAATGAAACACTCATACATCAATAAAATACATAATTTAAAAATCAACATAGCCTACAGGGACAGTAAGGGGTAAGTGAAATGTCCATGCAAGTGCAGGTCTCTAAATCAGATGATGGCTGGGTGGTTGATGGATGATTTATGCATACACTCCTGTCCAGATGACATCAGATCTCAATCCACAGCACAGAAAACATCCAGCTCTTTAGCTCTTTGTTTGTTGGTGACATTGGTTTGTAAGGTGAGTTTTTATCAAACCGAAACAATGAGCTAAATGATGCTAAAGCCCCGTTTCTACCAAACACTTTCAGTATGGTACTTTTGGAATCAAAAGTAACCCTTCAGACATGGTACCTAGACCCTAGCGTTTCCACCGCAAACAGTACTCTTTCATGTGGGCGGGGTTGTTGTCACTCACTGCTTCTTCCAGTACTCACTGTATTTCCTCCTTTATCAGTCTGCACCTTGTTTATCATCCACAGAACGAGGCTGCATGCCAACATTTTCAGAACAAAATAAAACAGGCTGCAGTGAGAGTCTCTCTAAATGGGATATTTAAAAATAGTGGGTTGATGCATTTAGTCCTTCTCAGGCAAGCTCAGGGGTTTAGTATTGCTGGAGACCATAGCAACAATGCTCCACGAAACTTTTTTTTCTCTGAATGAGGATTCGAATATATAGGCACTTCACATAATCCAGTCGAAACACTTGAAGATCCACTTATTACGAAAAATCATCCAAGTCATTATTTGATCCAAGAGATCCAAGTCATCCAAGAGAGACATCAAAACTAATTGGTGTGGTCAAAGTTGACATATGAAATTTAAGGTGTGCTGATGGATTCATGCTGTCAACTCATACACTGTAACATTACAAGTTAACGTTGCACCTTAAAAGTTGCTGGCAGTCGGCCCAGTGAATTAAGTTATATTAACGTTAGAGGCAACAAAACATCCTTTCATTTTGTAATTATAGTTTACTAATGTACATAAAACTCTCTACGGTATGAACAGTGGTTACATGAACCTCAAAACCAGCCACAACTCAGCCCCGAGCAGAGTGAACGTCCACTACTGACCAATCAACAGACTGCAGTGTTCACAGCTCCACCTTTTAGTACCAGATCTGTGTGCTAGGTACCCCAACAGAGGGGGGACCAAAACTGGGGACAGTACGGAACGGTTCCATTGGTACCATCCACAACTTTTCACAGTGGAAACGGAAAGAAAGCATACCGAACTGAACTGAACTGTACTGTTCTGTAGAAATGGGGCTTAAAAGAGGCTAAAGAGGTCTTTAAAGCTGAAGGGACCTACAGACCTGCGTTATAATTATTACATAAGTGGTTTGGTCACTACAACTGACCCCCCATTTAAATTACACATAGCAATTTGATGCATTGATGATGTTCAAAATACTGACAAGTGCAGCTTTCAAGTTATTCTGTATTTTACAAAATGTCACTGTATATTTCACTTTTAATATCTAAATAGATTTAAACAGACACCACATCAAAAACACTTAACAACTCAAGCTTTTCACTATCATCTGAAAGCACCTCATCCACCAGGTTGATGCTGTTCTGGTGCTAAGCAATTTGTCATTTAAGACTTGCTGATTTCCATGTGATCTAATGAGAGGAGTAGAGCCCATGCGTCCATTTCAAAATTTCTGGTAGATTAAGACATGTCTACCAATCTAGAAAAAGCACTGCTATTCAATGAGAAGGAGCATCTGTACTAAACAGCAGGGATTTTGCAGTTATTTAATGTGAAACAATTTAACATTTTACAATTTATCATATGGCTCATTTGTTAGATCACAGCATTGTTGGTTTAAGCCTGCTGGCTGAAAAAAACTGAAAAATAAATAAATCAAAAACAACCATGAAGGGCCACATTACCACGAGTATAAGCATTATCCAGATCATCTAATACTCTTCACTGACAACAATCCACTTCAGGTCTCCAATCAATCATTCAGAGCTGTTTATAGCCAAGGAGAGAAAGAGATGAATGATTCCTAACACAGTGAGCCCGGGCCAATCAGAGCGATAATTGTCGGAGAGCCACCTGCTAAACCACCTCTCAGATTGGAGGGACGTTTAGCGGGTGATGTAGAGCCCTGATGTCAACAGAAAATTAGTTTGCACAACAAAGGCTCATGATTACAGACTTTGCCCTTATCCAATCTGATTGACAATAAAATCATCCTTCTAATTTGGAAGATAATTGTGCAATTTTCTGTGTGGAAATAGCGTAATTGATTTTAGGGAGGAGGATGCAAAGAGAAGAGAAGCTTTGTGGGAAGACACATGACTTCTAAGTAGGAGAACAAAACAACTTTCACTGCTTTTCTGTCTCCCCTCTGCTCTGACTGGAGCTGTGTCTTCTCTCTGGAACATTAGTTCTGTGAAGTGCAGTTTGTCAGGATCTAACAGCAATAAATGGGATGAGTTCCATAGCATATATCTTACCCTGTGTAATGGCTCTGATTTATCAGAGGCAACAGTGTATCATCTATCTCTTGTTTAGGTTCTGATCAAGAACGGAGCTGTGACCGTGTGACAAATGTAATTAAAACGGCTTATCATCGCATGCTGCATGGTGAAATGCCTTTACTGCCGCATGGTAATAGGAGGTGCACACACACTCAGAGCCACACACACATACCACATACTGTGCAGGAGAGGTAATGGCATTGTTAATTACCACACTGCTGCCACTGCTGCTGGCCAATATCTCACTTCCTTCACTCTCAGCCACACCTGCCAGTGTAGGAGTGATAAACTGGGTTCACTAGGGAGTGGAGAATGAGGGAAATCTACTTCCCTGCTATGAATGCTAATGCAAACACATACAGTAGCTAGCCAGTAAGCTAACAAGGTCATTACAAGTCCAGAGGTGCATGGCAATGAGCCCCATTAAGCATGCTCTTTATACTGCATATGTCTGCTGCCAGGAAGATGGACGACGACAGCCTGTAATGCAAACCTAACCATGTGAGACAAGTAAGTGTAACACAAACTCCAAAGTCTGTGTATGCAAAGCAAACAATACAAACTGGGCAACTGCAGTCACTTTTGTCTTTACCATACATACAGGCTGTATACTGTCTGCCCAGTACCAAACATCAGACAACATCAGCAAATACATGACCTAGCGGAGCATTCAGCACCTTAAAGCCAGATGTTTCTCTCAGCAAGTAGTGGGTGGAGGGAATATTGGACACAGTTCATTAGGTGCCATAAACATATCCGCTGAATATGTAAGTAGGTGATTGTTTGGTCACACATTCATCACTGTAGCATGGTGATACTATATCAGTGTTGTGTTTACAGCTTTGAGTACTGCTCCCACATGATCAAAAATCAGTATGTAGTTCAGTGAGGTGTATAATGTTCATAAACATCAGCAGCTGCAGCAGCATTGTCATCATTAATATTTTTTCCTTATTTATAATAGCACAACTTTAAAATAAATAAGATAACCAAGCACCATAATGTTTGGGTTGAACCAAGTGGCAACAAAGCAATGTAGAAGTGCCAAATACTGCAGTTCCTCAACTGCCCACTTGAGGCTGCCTCCACGAGTGAGTCAATCAACACAGACCCCCATGTTAAAATGCCCAACTTTACAGCTGAAATACACATGTTCACAGCCTGGCATAAAAACGTAATTTCAACATTTATAACGACTGTACGGGGGTGAATATTAAAATTAAAAACTTGGTTAAATCTCATTAAGACTTGAAGTTATGCATATATAAGGGTGAGGCTGCTCTGAGTGCCATTTATTGTGTTAGTTTGAATAAAATTGGACTTTTAAAATACATGTTAGTCCAACTGAAATGGTACTACATCGAATTTCTTAAAGTCGGACTAACACACCAAGATAATGCGATTGAAAGTTGAATTACTCCTGCATCGGACCCAAACTGGCCAAGGCACTCTGAGCATGCTCCACAGTTTTTGCCCCGGGCTTTGACCTGGAAGTCGAATAGCATTAAATGTGTATCATAAAAAGAAGCCAGTAACAACATGGCAAACACAACATCCAGAGCTGTGCGCTTTTTGGACGTTTTTTTGTCTAACGTGAAGTAATACATACCAGTAAATATGTGACTATATGGAAAACACTTACAGTGATTATGGTTACAGTGAGCAACCAAAAGAACCAAAAGAGTTATTTTACGGGTCAGTTCGCTAACAGCAGGTGGAAGATATAAGCCGTGTTGCTTTAAAGAAACGGTCCACTCATCATGAGCGGTGACAGTAGGCGCAGGTGGTTTTACCGATGTAAACACTACATCAACAGGCTCTTTGCTGCTAGGAGTGGCACTAAGGTTAGCTTGCTGCTCCTGACCTGCCATTAGTAATGTAGGATTTGACCTTCAAAGCTCTGTTGGGTCACCCTTTGACTCTGTTCGTATTCTCTTTGTGTTGCCCTTTTGGAGCCAGGCCAACACTGTTGTAATGTAACATTATACCAGTGGGCGCAGCGTTACAGCATTTCGGCTGCTGGAGCTGATTGTGGCTCCCGACGGAGAAAAATAGGCTAGCGTCAACGGAAACAGGTAAGCATCACATATGCCCCTTGGGTAATGAGGTTTATTCAGGGACTAGGGATGCACAATGATATCGGCACAGGCCAATATCAGCTTTAAAATGAACAATTGACCAACATGGCTTTTCTCATTTTGCACAATAAAAGAATGTTGCATATATTGAAAGATTTTGTATTTCATGTCTCCATCTGCTGGTGGGCCATAACGGCAAGAGTATGCATCTCTAATATGATGTTAATTCCACTACAGAAGAGACTTGATCACTAAAATTATGTAGGGAAAATAAGCAGATACATCGCCAAAGAAGTCTTACATATCAGCATATTGGGAGTGGGCAAAAAAATCCAATATCATGCATCCCTGTTAGGGACATCATGAATTGCCCAGAGAACCTGATATGGGCAGAGAGAGTGGCAGCTTGTGAGAAGAACAAGTTCCAGTACATCAAATGGTAAAATGTAGAGGTACTGGCCCATGTTAAGCTCTGCATTTCCCATAATGTAGCCTGCTAGCCTGCAAAATGCCCACACTCCAAATGCCCATGACTGCAGTTTGTGACCCAGACAGTCTGTTAAAAATTGGTAACCCGGTGACACCATCAGGAGTCTTAGACTTCGCATAGCTCCTTCAGAGCCATTTCAGTCCTAAAACTAGTCCTCATGAACTAATCTTTCAATCCTGTGTTTTATTGTCAGATAACATTTGGATCAGATGTGGGCCTCGAAAATGTGAAGTATCTGCTCCGGAGAAGAATACAACATTTTATAAGCTGCAAAATTCAGCAGCAGCAAGGCAACTGTTGTGTCACTGGTATCGATTGACAACCCTATTGATGCACCCCTCTGAGATACAGGTTATTTTGTGTAATGGGACATGAAGATCAAAATGTATTGCACATTTAACCACGAGCAATTGAAAAAACCCATTTGCTCTGCTGTTTGTGTGCTGCCACATGCATGAGCCTGTACTTTATGGCAGATCTATAGTAAGAAAGTAATAGTCCCTGTAACTTCCTATAGATTCAATCAACGAAAACCTCACTGTATGTATCCCCCCCAGGGTGACCACTTTCATCAAGTTCCTACCTCATACAGGTCCAGCATCTGGTTCCCTCCGATGCCCCTAGTGGTCTTGACATTTTCCATGGCCAAGGTGAAGTAGATCCCTCTGGTGTCAGACAAGTAGAGGTTATAGGTGTCATTCTGGTTCCACTCCTGCACCGCGGCAAATACCTGCTTCTCATCAGTGCTGACGATGTGTAAATCCTATCAGGGAGCAGGGAAAGATTAAGAGGAGTTATGACTGGAAGCGGAAAGGTGACGGATTAGAACATGCTGACCCTGTGGGACTGGTCATGAGATCAATGCTGCGGTGTGAATATAAATGCTTGACGACATACTGTAATGTATAGCTCACTCAGGGGCTCGCTCTGAGTGTGGTACCACTACTAAAAGCAGGACTTTAAGAGGACAACATTCCAGATTTTAAGGGAAAGCAGACGAATAAAAGTAAAGCTGGTGACACGCCTGTGGCTTAACGCATTTTTTAACCAATCTACATAAATTTTGCCATTGTAACAGTGTCAAATTCACAAGCTTGCAAGGCTAGGAATGGAAATACTTAATTGAGTCTATGATTAATTAACTCTGTGACACTCTAAAATTAAAACAGATTTGTATGAGTCATAGAAAGGAAGAAGTCAAAATACTTGCCAGGCTAATTTTGCTGCAACTTACCTTTGGCAGGGAATATTTGGGTAGCTTGATCTGTATGAACGAGTCTCTCTTGTAGGACACATAATAGGTGGCTCGCCCTGATGTAGGAACCTAAAACACATAAAGTATAATTAATTTCATACACTGGATATAAAGCAGGGTTGTAATCACCTATTTAACATTGGGGGACCCAACCCTCGAGGAGGGGATTCCCCCCAGAAGATATTTTTCAGAAATTCAGCAGCTAATGTGGCCATTTTAGAGCATTTTGAAAAATAATCTTTGGTTAAGGTCAATTTGTGATAACTGAGTGCCATTTTGGGGTTGAGATGAGGCCCTGTTCATTCCTATGAGACTTGCTTAGAGGCACATGAAGCCACAAATGCTTGATTTCCAGGGTATGGCATTTCCTGGATCTTCCACATTGTACGCCAATAGAGCAAGACACTTTCTCACTCTGACCTCGTCACATATCAACATGTGCTCATGGACTTTCCACGTCTAGATGTGACGTGAAAGTCACCCGGGTGCATTGGTTGTTGACGTTCTGGGACACAGTGTCAAGCTCTGCCTGTTACATGAATTGTCTTCTTTCAAAATACGCTTCGGTTTTCACCGGAAATTTACAGTTTACATAATGTCTCTCAAAATAAATGCACTATGTCGGTACAACAACGCAAATTAACGTTTTTTTTCCCTCCAACAACAAAAGCACGTGGTTTGGTTTAGGACAGAAGAACAGGGTTTGGCTTTATAATCTTATGGGCCGCAAACACTGCTCTTCTAGGTGTAAGTCGGTTGTTGGACCCGTCCCACCTGCCTTACTTGGACTTGTGCTGCCTTAACTCTGCATTTTCCCCTGACATCGCCGAGCGCCATTAAACCATGACGACAACCAGCTGCATACCATGCTGATGTCAAAGGACAGGTTTTTTCCGCTAGTGTTTGACGCTGCAAGTCACTGCCCAAGTACCGGATTTTGGCGACTTCGGTTTGCACAGAGGACTTACAGCAGCCAAGCACAACCAAGTGGCTACCCTCTGCCAGCTGAGCATCTGACATCAGGTTCAGCCCTCCGCATGAATTGGAATAAAATCATGCTGCTCTTAGAGACTTCCCAAATGTTATCGGGCCAAGTGGATCAAATCCTGACAGTGGAACAAGCTGTTTCGGGGGGGGTTTGTGAAGCTCAAAAAAAAATCCACTGATTTACAAATGCCTCTTTTGGGGTCCCCATTGCATCACGTGACTGACCTGATTGTTGTAATTCCACTTTTGGCCTCTATGTAAAGTTGGCCTTAAGGCCAGGCACTGTTCCTGGGGGATTGGTACATACCCTATGACTGTTTCTCACATATCACACTATGACTTTTTTATGACATTTCTATGGATATACTAACACAACAAAAACCATAACAGTCAACAGTGATATAGCATCCATGACACTCATATTACATTCTAGTTTTTTTCACTTTTTAACACATTGGGAAGATAAGAAATAGAGACAGTACAGTGTTTGACACTGATTTTACGTACTCCCAGCAGTCAAGCAAAGCCTTCTGCCAATGTACAGCAACACCACATGGACAAACCATACGCGGAACTGCAGAACACCTTAATACTAGAACAAGTAGTAATAATAATTGCAATTTGATAAGTTTATTGATGGTTATGATTTAATTTGCTAATGATGGTTGTGCATGGTTACTTGCAGTAGCAATGCGTTTCTTTTTCTTTAGGCTATTTTGTTTTAACAATATATTGAGGGGGGAAATTTTGAGCATATTTGAAAGTTTGGGGGGGCTGTGAGTCTATATTATAATAACTGCCTAGTAAAGTACAGTTTTTTCCTCTAGTATCTGGAGTTTGCTTTTATTTGAGCTTTGTTTTAGCAACATTTTATTTCTCTTTCACTATTTCTCTTAGCCCTGTAGTGATGGAGCTGTGCTGCTGAACAAATACAGGGGGCACCTTGTATCAAGGCCTCATGTGTAACCTCATCACTGACACCATGTCATATTTTCTCCAATCAATTAAAGTGGTGGGTGAAAGCACACATCAATCTTTCTCTCTCTCTTTCTCTCCTTCTCTTTGTCCTGTTGGTTTTCAAGGCTCTGCTGGATACACAGGGTAATTTTTTTTTCTTTTTTTTTTTCAGGGAGACTTGGTCATTTATAGCGATCTCCTGGCTTGCATTCAGAGGATGCTGCCCTCTCTAGGTGTCAATGCGCTCGGTGGTTTCAAAGTGGACTTTGGTAAATATCTCGTAGGACAATCAATAGTCTCATTATTCTTTGTCAAGAGAAATCTTTAAGTTGCCTAACCAAGCCTCATCTGCAGGCTAAGAATAAAAGAAGTCGTCCATAATGGTCTAGACCCTTTGCAAACACTTAAAGCTGTTAGCTGTTAGCTTATGCAGCAAGAAAACACGGGGCTGGCGGGTGCTGGAGAACTGTCATTAGCCTTGAGGCCATGGGCATCAAGCACTATATACACATACACACACACACATAGAGACATGGAGCAAAGTGAGACTGCAGGCCCTAAACTCCCTCCTATCAATAACAACATGAAATTCATTAGAGGAAAACCTTCGAACTAAACATGTGGCTCTCTGCTGAAGAGAAGTGATATCAGTTTTAATGTTGTATGACAGGGTTGATTCTTTTACTGATCCTGTAAGTGCTCTGAATGGCTCAGAAGAGAGAAAACAAGCTCGGAGAGGAAATATAGCGGAC
The DNA here is from genome assembly GCF_006386435.1 of Epinephelus moara. NCBI lineage: Eukaryota > Metazoa > Chordata > Actinopteri > Perciformes > Serranidae > Epinephelus > Epinephelus moara. Next base: position 15,330,240 of record NC_065510.1, on the reverse strand, counting down.
TACCACTGAGCACTGCAGAACAAGTCCCACATGCAATCGAGGGAAGGAGCAGGAGATCGATGTCGGGGTAACCAGAGGCGGTTTGAACTTTAAGAGGAATTGGTATGATTGATTTTTTTTTCCCATCCCTTTCAGGATCTTTCGTCTGTGACGCATACGTGTTAAAATGTGGAGGTGCTAGAACTGAAGGGGAGGTTTAGGTTGAGTGGTTGTGAGTTTACTTGAAAGACTTCAGAGAGGTCAAACAGGATTGAAGGATCTTTGGAGAACAACTCTATTTCTTTGTCTAATGTGCTGCCAAGGCCAGTGAGGGTTTCGCAGGAAGGCCTTGCCTGTAGGTGGCTCAGGTAAGTGGGCTTCTGAACAATCCCTGTTCTCTACTGAATAAAACATTTAGTGGGATCAAACAGCTGGAAGAGCACCGTCACAAGTAATACTACAACTGCTGCTACTAACAATAATAACACAAGGCAGAATTTATTAGTTTAATGTTCTTAATATATCATTAATAGCACAAATATACATGTGCAGAGTACATTTGGTGCCGTAGGGTGATTCAGGTTTACAAGTTTTGCACAGGCTGTTGTCAAACTACGTGATGCTTGATGGACTGTGGAGAAGTGAGGGGATCAGAGTGTGGAGGATTTTATAAATGATGGGAGATCAGCTTGTTGTAACAGAGTCAGGGAAGGTTTTCGGATCAGCTTGTTGTAACAGAGTCAGGGAAGGTTTTTGGAGGACATGGGTCACCTAACTATCGGAGGCAAGAGATTTATCTGGAGAATGTTGGAGGTGGTGCCAGCAGTTGCATGCGTGAACATGCATTGGTATTTTTGCAACCTTTGGAAAGAGTTATATTTCAAAGAGGTGAAGAGGTAAGAACAAAACTGTTATCCCTAAACACAGAAGCTGAAAACAACTTTTTTAGGACATAAAGCACCACAACAATTGTTAGAGGTAAATTTGAATAAAACTGCAGTTGTTGTGGACTAGCCATGTAATTATGCTGCCTTTTACTGTTGACTTTTAAATGCATGAAACCTCATTTGCACAATGTCAAAGTAAATAATATTCATGCTGTAGAGGAAATTAAAACACAACCCATAAATTGCATCTGTGTTACTTGGAATTCAGGACATTACCATTTCAGATTTTTCTGTCGCACAAATCATGATTAATATGACACACCGGGCAGTGGATAGGATGAATATTAAAACTTAGACTAGTTTCACAGAAAACATAACAAAGCATAAATGTTCAGTTGAGGTTAAAGTAAAATGATTTTTTTTTACAGATTTACTTTCTGCCAAGCCCAATCTGTCATATGAGAGATATTGTGCATGAAACCTTTGAAAACATATCTCTGTGATTTTGTGGCAGGAGAAGTAAAAATAGTAGTAAAGAATCAAAAAGATGGTCTAATGATGGATCTGCTTTAGGAATATTTTGAATATAAATGTCAAATGACTGTGATGTCAAAGGGTTTTGTGCATACTCTAAAACAGAAAGATGCAGCCTTGAGAACTTTTAGCTTCATTGTTTTTGTCTTCTGGTCAAGACGCAGCCTGTCCAGCAAGTCGTCGAAATCCGGTGCTTGGGCAGTGACTTGCGGCATCAGATGCCGATGAAAAAGCCATCTTTTAAGGTCTTGGGGACACGGTGTCCCAGGATTTCAACAACCAATGCACACGTGGTACCTTGCATATCATATTTGGACGTGGAAAGTCCATGATTAAACATCAATATGTGACAAGGTCGTAGTGACGATGTGTTGCCGACACACCAAAATCTACCTGACAAACACAAAACACCACAGTCAAGAGAAACGTGTAGCTGGTGAGCATTGACAAACATCAGCAGACTAAGGGCCCTGATATGTGTCTGTGGCACATATCAGGGCCAAATGACCAAGTCATTGTTTTCCAAATCACAACTCAGTCTCAAGTCTTTGTTCTTAAGTCCCAAGTCAAGACAGGCAAGTCCAGAATATAGTTCCAAGACCTAAATTTTGAGTTTAGAGTCACAAACAAGTCATAATATGCTCTTCGCAGAGTGTAATGCCATTTTAATAACAGAGTGATAATGTTAGCTAAGAGTTAGCTAGCTGACTATGTTACTATTAGCCTGGGCTTATTGTTCTTTGTGCAGCTTCACATGTTGAATGTAGTTGGAAGTTGTTGTGTATCCGTCTTTAATTTTCGACCCCAATGTTTTGCATACTGCAAGTCATTTTTTGTTGACCAAAATTAACTTTCATATCATTTTTTCCAACTGGTGCTCAAAAACATAAAGTTAGTTCTTCATGGTTCTCTCCTGCAACTTGAGTGGATGCTATTAGATTGGTTCAAACAAAGTGGATCAGGGGACTGAAGTGTAAATTTGCTGGAAATGAATAGCTTTAATCTTAGTTAATCAGGGAAATGAAGGAAAATTAATTTTAAAATATCATACTTTTTAATCTTTGGGTTTAGGGGGAAGGTGTCAAGTATGTTCAAATCAAAAGCCTTAAAGGGATAGTGCACCCAAAAATGAAAATTCAGCCATTACCTACTCACCCATATGCCAATGCAGGCTCAGGTGAAGTTTTAGAGTCCTCACATCACTTGCGGAGATCCAAGGGGAGAGGAGGTAGCAACACAACTCCACCTAATGGAAGCTTACGGTGCCCCAGATTCAAACGTCCAAAAACACAGGACACTTGGATCACTACGGACGAGCAGTATGGAGATATTTTGTGGTTTCAATTATGTGTTTTTGGACGTTTGAATCTGGGGCGCCGTCAGCCTCCATTAGGTGGAGTTGTGTTGCTACCCCATCTCCCCTTGGATCTCTGCAAGTGATGTGAGGACTCTAAAACTTCACCTGAGCCTCCCTCGGCATATGGGTGAGTAGATAATGGCTGAATTTTCATTTTTGGGTGCACTATCTCTTTAAGTCTCTTTAAGTGCAGTCCCGAGTCATTGGTGTTAAAGTTCAAGTCAAGTTGAAAGTCTTTGATTTTATTGAATCTAAAGTAGGGCTGTCAAAATTGCTAAAAAATGACGTTCGAATATTCCTTCTAAAAATAACTCATAGGTTCGAACTATTCGAATTTTTTTTTTTCCGCTTTATGTCCACAAGAGGGCAAACTAATACAAGGAAACATACTTGTATATGTATTAATACAAGGAAACATAACTACTTGTAGGTATTTTTATTTCAACATAAACGTCTTTGAAAACATTTACATACCTACACATTAAAACACATAAAACAATTATCTATAACATTACGTTATAAACGACCGCGGACCTCTCGCTCGCTCGCGAAATTCGAATTTAGAATATTCGTTGACAGCCCTAGTCTAAAGTCATCATTTGACTCGAATCCACACTTCTGCTGTTGAGCAAGCAGAGCAAATCAAGATATAAGTTAAGTGAGTACTGGAATGAATTACTGGACTGGCAGTTTTCAGGTGGCCAGAAACCTGTCCAATAGGATGCTCATGTCATTCCATATCTGATGAATGATGAAGTAGACCGCTGGTTGTAAAAACACCAGCCAAAAAGCTAGTCATAGCTTGTGCTTATGTGACTTTGTATTTTCTTTTGACCCCATTGTGATCATAAGCAGCTTAGAAAATCCTGAGATGTAACACAATATAGAATACACACCCACCTTTCATGAAACAATAGCTAAGCTTCTTATAGTGGCTCCTCAATATGTAAGACACATTTAACTCAGGGTTGATAATGTCCCCATAGCATCATAGATCATGTACCAGGTAATAACTGACTGTTTAGAGCCCTACCTGTATGAATATGTAGTCATCTTGAACCACCAGTGAGCTGATGTCGATGTACCCAGGGAATGGGTAGTTCCTGTTCACCTCTGTGCACATCTGAGCTCTGCATGTGACATACTGCACATCTGTCATATGAAGGCACACAGAAAATATGAGACGTCTGTGACTGCAAGCAATATTTTATCTGCAACACGTGATATATTGAAAGAATCTTTGAATCCTTGCATTCTTTTCAACTATATAGATAATTAATATAGCGCTCCGATGATATTTATGTGTGTTGAACTGTGTAGGGTTGTACTCCACCTGTCTACGCAGTGTGACATTTTCCCTGACTAGTTTACCTCCCTTTGTAGCACCTGATTTATTCTTATCGTGTATAGATACCACAAACAAGCATCTCGGGCTGTCAATCACACAGTGGTTATATGAGAAAAAAAGGATGCAACATCACAGGCGGGCATAAACAGTTTCACCTATGTTGCCTATGGAAGACCTACTGCCATTCAGAGTTATGGAGCTGACATTCAGCGAGTGAAAGGGAGGAGAAGAAAGGCCATATTAATCAGATATCATGCACTGGGTTTATTGGTGGGGCGAGCCGGTGCTGTTTCCCAGGGGATGCCTTCTTTTCCCCTGAGGAATTCGTTCCTATAGAGACCTGTTCATTATTCCTCTTTGATGTGTATGTGTGTAGGAGACACTCACTTCCATCTGGTGTGTGAGCCTCCATGTGGACCAGATCTGGCTCCTTGTCGAGGCCGGAGACAGACCTTGGAGAGAATGAAAGACCATCGCAGAACGGCAATGAAAAGAAAAGGATGTAAAGGAAAAAGAAAGGGAGGAAAAAAAATACCAGAAAGTCATCAGCGTAGAGAAAGGATGGAAGAGGAAGAGAGCAAATGTACATTTTCTAAATATTGAAGCAACAGCAACTTGACACTAGTTCCCTTCCGGCGAAATGCGACAACACAAAGAAAGATACTCATCGCTGACTGGGTGGTGGAGGGTCACCACACTCTCCGACTGTGAGGATCTCTGGGTAAAATCTTGCTCATTTTACTGCTTGTGGATTAGACCAGATGGAAACAGAGTTCCCATTGTGGTGATATTTCATATCCCTTGGAGGCTGATGAAGCCATTGTCTAAATGCAGCCAACTGGAGGCCTGCCTAGCCATTGCTAGAGGCCCATCCAGTGTTTAGATGTCCTTGAAGGGGCTTTGGTGGTGAAGGGCAAAGCCAGCGATGGATCCTGCACATTATTTAGGATTATATCACGGAAGTAGCTCCAGATTTATGCAAGTTAGTGTGGGCAGAGCCAACGGCAATCCCGGGCACACCCCAGTGACCTCAGAGAGGAGCAATGAGCTGGAATAGATCAGGACCTACATTTGTGATGAGTGTGCACTTTCAGACGTAGTAGGTACACTGCAGGGGTGAGCAGCAGACGTGACTGGATGAGAAGTGACAGGGACGTCCCGGATCCATTATTAGTCATAGCTCCTCATACTGTATGTTAGCTTTTGTATCTGCATGTTTGCGTCTGTAGAAAAGCCACCTCTCTCCTCTGTCTATTACTGATGTAGAAAAACAAAAACAATATTTAAATATTTATGTGCAATATGCCTGATATGAGCGGAACGTGTGTGAGAAATGAAGTGGAATGCGACATGCCCTCGGCCACTGAATGCAAAGTGTGTTCTGAAGGAGGAGATTAATCTTTGCCTGATTGTATCAAGGGGTAGATAATGTGCAGAGTTTCAGCAGCATCACCAGTCAGTCACACACCTTGTTCTAAGCCATCAATATCACTTGCTCAGTCGCGCAGAACATGAGCAACAGTTTCTGCATTCCTGAGTAAACAAAACTTTGCAGAAGAGGAGTGGAGCAGACTAATAGATGTGAGATGCGGGATGACTCACCAGTAGAATCTGTTCGGCGTGACGTGTTCATGGACGAGCTGCCATTTTCTTCCAAAGTCCACCGAGCTGTACAGCTGTGGGGAAAAAAAAAGTGGGTCCTGTTAGCAAGATGAATGCATGTTTCCGCGCTGGTCCAGCTTCTAATTAGACTGGCTGATTTAAAAGTCGTAACAGTGACGAGCAGGCTTGAGACATGGCTGGATAATTCCAGGGTGGAAGTTAGTTTGGAGCTATAAAGCATTATCTGGAGATAGGCTGACATAGCGCTGAGCTGCTATCATCATTACCAACTGGCCATTTAAGCTAACATATTGTCACAGATATAGGCATCTCTAATCCCCTGTCCCCTTACGATTTACAACTATGGGTTTAGACAAAGCACATAATGGGAATAATACATTAAAACTGAAATAGATATGACATTAATGCGGCCCCTTTTAGCCTGATCAGCAAATAATTTGGTTTGATCCAGTAGGTTTTAGTCCGCTGTTGTGTTGAAAACAAATGTTGAATATAAAACAGTCAAGGTCCTGCAGAATGAGCGCACATGAATGCAAGGAATGATGTATGGCTCGGCTGACGCCAAGGTGTACAGTGTGAAGCCGGTGGCCCACTTTCAATGTATTAATTACATTTTCTGGTGCTCGGGCAAACAATTAATAACCCGAGTGCATTTCCCAACACTGTATTGATTGATGTGGTAGACACAGCTCCCCTTATATCTTGCTGTGTCTGTGCATTGTTGTTTCCTCGCAGCACTGTGAGTCGGTGGCCCCAGTTGAGCTCTATGCTAATGTTCCTACTTGTTGCCTTTTATCGCAGCAAATCTGACACTAACTCAGACAAAAGGATCCACATTAGTCACACTGCTGCAAATTTATTTGTCAGCTTCGCAAGGTGGAAAATCCATCTATGTCAGCAGGTGTGTTTTCCATTTAAAAATTACAGTTTACCGGTTGTCTCAAAACATGTACGGCACTCTGGCTGTACAGATTGTGGCAATAATCTGATTCTAATTTGAAAATTGCCATGATTATTTGGATTTCACATATGGATGTCAAGCTCTATTATGTGTTTATTTCATCAAATTATCATCGCTTGAAGGCCGTGTTTTCCATTGGCGCATTATGAGGCAATGGGCACCTGGGCACAGATATGAAAGAGGCCCCACCACCTCTCCTACAAAGGGGGCAAGACACAAAGACTTTGTAGTGGTTTTGTCTCTTTTATTACTGTTCTTTGCACCTTTTTGTACTCATTATGCATCTTTTTTGTGGTTTTGTCTCTCTTTCTGGTAATTTTGATAGTCTTATATGGTCATTTTGAGTCTCTTCCTGATTTGTATCATTTAATTTGGGTGACATTTTGCCGGTGAAGGCCAGGGGGATCCCCTGGGCCTTTGCCCAGTTGGCTCGTTCAGTAATCTATCCCTGCATGTGTCTGTTTTAAGTGCTTGCCACCGATGACAGTAATGGCAGGACACCCAAGCATCTATCTTATCGCCCTTTCCACCGTCACTTATGGCCACGCCGTGTCAAGCCATGCCGCGCCGATTTGTGTTTCCATTATCCGTTAAGATGCACTGTGCCATGCCAAGCTGTGCCAGAGATGTACCATCTCTGGAGTAGGTCCAAAAGCCGGGCCGCCAACCCTCAAGCGGGTAGCGGTGACATCTCACCGACCGCAGCCAACCCCAAATGACCCCCCTTCTTTCCCTCAAATGAGACATGTGTTGCAAGATGCTGCTCACCTCTGTCTGCAGAGGACCAGAGAAAAAAGTGTTTTTGAAAGTCTCTGTGTGTTCAGCTCTCAGTACTTTTGTAGTTTCTAACTGAATCTCTGTGGTTTGGAGTTCAGTTTCTCTCCTGCGTCCTGTTTTTACTTTACATATCTGCTTTATTTTACTGTTTCACGTTTGCGACCTGCCGTATCAGAAGTTGTGTGAAGTTGCTGCTCGAAAACTCAACATTTCCTTATTTTTCTGCTTCACAATAAAAGTTTCTACATAATAAAATAACGGGGGACTTCTATTGTGAAGAATCTGTAGGAAATTAACTGTGACTTCACTGAACTTTGTTGGCGGCTTTTCTTCAATAAAGACAAGTCTAATAATACGGCAGGGAGGAAAGTGAAAGCACAAACAGCCACAGTGAAATGTTTGATGAAGAGCTGCAGACAACAGACTCTTACTGCACCTCTGCAAACAGCTCACCTCCAACAGATAAATGTCTTTAACCTGCCCTGCTGTGTGATGGAAGAACACATGCAGCAAAAATAACTGGGCGGACCAGCCCACTGCTTTCAAATGTCATCACTCAAGACAAGCCTTCATCAGTCAAAGACACGCCTTAAAGTGGGTTGCCCTGTTGTAATGCAAATGAAAATCCCTGCCAAGCCAAACCAAGCCAGGCCTTGACTGTAGAAAAGGGGTTTCAGTGTCTTGTGTGCAGTTCAGGTATGGATCTACTATTAGCTGGGAACAAACATTTGTCTAAACCTTTATGAAGTTGAACAGACTCTACTATGCAGAACCCACGGGTATCTATTCTACAGAAAATTTGATTTCTGATCCTTCCAACCTCAGTAATGAAAGGTCCCCCACAGGAGCCTTTGGGTCGGTGTAACAGGGCAGCAGGCAGGGTCCCTCATCACTTTGGACAGTGACATATGACGCCAGCGGGCAGGCTCAGCCTCTCCTCTCTCCATTCATCAACTCAATGACATCTTAAATTTTAAAGCTTCTGAGCTGTCACAAAGTAAGCTTCATAGTTTCCCACTCACTTCGATAAATCAAAAGCGTGGCCAACCGGCTGCCATGCCACCGACAGAGTCGATGACAGCTGAGCGAGCCGGCGAAAGATGGGAGCTCAAATGGTGATTGAGGAATTGCAGAGAGCACGTTAGCTAAATTCATCTATTCATGCTGATGGTGGGTTTAGAAAACATTTGGGCTCTGACTTGTGTGGCAGGTTGCACGTAATGTTGGACCTTTAGCTGAAGGCTCCTTAAAATGCAGAATGGTGACTTTGTAGTAGTTTGTAAAGTCCAAGCCAGGTTTGTGTAAGGTCAAAACCAAGGCCAGTGTTTGTTTTTCTCAATGGAAAATATGAAAAATATTCACTGATACTGATTGAATATTAACTATTCACCTTTTAACCAAAACAAAAACAAATAAAAACTGCATTTAAAGAAAAGCTAAAAGGTGACAAAAGGAAGAAAGGCCAAATGAACCAATTACTTGATTAAATGCAGTCTTAGACATGCAAAATATTTTTTCCTCAGCAGCTGATTTAGCTTGGGCCCCCGGTGGTTAGAGGTTAACTTGTTTAATCCAAATTTTTTTCCAGACAAAACCCTATGAAATAATCGATCTTTTTAAATTTTCATGGAAAAGTAGGTGAAAATTAGAAAACCTGTGTCAGTTGTCACAGGTGGGATAATGTGTATCTACCATTTACTGACCAAATTAACATAATCTCCTATGCAGTCATCCAAATTCTTATATATCCCACCTCAGTTATTAAAACATTTAAAACTCTGTCACTGGCAGTCCCCAGCATTACCACTAGAATGCTCTATCACATTCTAGAGTGACTACTTTACATATAAAAAACCCTGATACATTCATATGTCCCCGCTTCGTCAATGGCCTTTCACATTCACATATGACATGCTAGGTATCCTCCTGCGTCTGCTATTGACATTCCAGGATGTGCTACCAATACTAGGACATCAACAAGAGCGCGGTTAGGTTTAGAAAAAAAATCTTGGTTTGGCATTTGGGAAGGGAACACTCGGCTCCTGGGTGAAAGTCCAGGGTTTGTTGGACCTACCTACCCTAGACAGACTTTCCTGCTCCTTATATTGCATCATTACCAGCAGTGTTTCAACCTGACCGCGTCCAGCAGCATATCATACCGCCCTAATAGGGCATATCATAGCAACACCAAAGGTTACGTCCAGCCTGGTAACATACTGTTGCGAAAGGTGGCTTTTGGCGTCAGGTGTCTGATGCCTACATTGACAAAGCCGCAATATTAGACGTCTTTGGAATGAGAACGGGCTGAAGGGGGAGGTCATAATCACTGATAAAGGTGTTCCTGTCATGATCTGTTTGCATATGTTCAGCATAGGGCTGGGCGATATGGCCTAAACAAAAATTCTCCGATTTTTTCACAGCAAATCCGATTCACGATTTAAATCGATTTTTTCCCCTTCTAGTTAAAAAAAAAAAAATTGCGGCCTGGTAGCACATACCTGGGGTCCAAAACTTTCAGCATGTGAATAAACCCCGGCTTTTCCACGGTAGCCTATATATGGGCACCACATCTCTTGCAATACACATGGCGACTGCATCTGTGATCGCTTTCCACCGGACCCCTTTCTTATCATAGGGTGAGCCCACTCTGAACTACGGGAGCCCAGCGTGGAGCGGCAGTGGCAGATTTTAAATAGAAACTCGATTATCGCCCAACCCTAGTTCAGCATGTGAAATCAACAGTCTGGCTGGCAAATGGCCTGTCGCCCCCTCAAAATCTATATCTGACCCACCGCTATCACCATCACTGAAGACTGCATCTTTTCGATTTTGAGGGACAACTGTAAGGTTGTATGCATTGTCTGGGCCGTCTGGACCTAGATACCTCATATCCAAAACTTCACTGAAACTGAGCCTAAAAAAAGGATTTCTGTCCTATCTTTATGTTAATATGCCTTACTAAACTTTTGTTTGGGAGGGGCGTTGGTGGCTTGGTGGTTAGACCAGGCATCCCATGTACAGAGGCTCCGCCCGTGCCGCAGTGACCCAGGTTCGATTCCGGCTGCGTGAAATTTGGTAACATTTTCAGAGCCTTATAACTGAAAACTTTTGTGGTCACTATTGTCACCAGTGGAATTAAATGGGTCAAGACGCCCACCGCACCACAACGTTCTTGTTTTGAGAACTTTGTTGCATCTTTCTCACCCTTACTTCCTGTCATATCTCTGCTAGCGCTGTCTGAAAAAAGCCTAAATACCTTCATAAAATATGTATACATATAAAAAAGAAGTTGATGTAGCTGCTTGACTTGTTGCACAACTAGACTAGAATTGTGCTGTGCGACTGTTTTACTTCGTCGCCATTAAACATCTTCATTGACCCGCGTGTGCCTGAAATCAGCTGTTCTTATCATACTTGCAGTGTATGAGGGAGTGTGCTTCCCACACAGAGCACACTAATAGTGAATCGCTTGTTATTATCATATCATAAGGTCAAAAAAAATATTGTGCTGCTGCTTTTTGTAAAGCGCTGATACAGATTGTTGTTTTTATGCATTAGCAAACGTAAATTACGGGATATTGTTCAAATTAGGAGAGCGAGCACGGAGGCAGCTCAAAGAGATCTGCCTGTAGTTACTGATTATACCTTCTATTCTGTGCCATGAAAGCACCACGAGATGTGTTATTTAACAGAGCTGTGTGAAAAATGAAAGCAACAGGGGTGGGAAATGAATGGTAAGAAATAACTGTGCATGCACCGCACGGCGTGTGACCCTCATCTGTGCAGCTGACTTTATCTGCTTTTAACAAGACATATCATTTATCTAGACGCAGAGTAGTCTGTACGCTAGGACAAACTGACACAATGTTTGTTTTACAGAGAGAAAAATAACTTCACCTACTGCATTTGCCAAATTTACAAGAAGGCACAAATAAAGAGGATAGTCATACAACAGCGTTTCTTAAAGTTTATAAAGATTACCCAAACTCAGTGACTCACAAAACTGCATAATTTTTTAAGGGAGTCTGGGGACTTTCTCCCCGAGCAACAAATATTGAGTATATTACCGTTACTGTTTAAATGGTGAAATCAGTTGAAACAGCTTCTTATCTTGGCAGGTAAGAGAGTCCGAACACATCATTAGCATTACAATGTTCCTGTTTAGTTGGTTAGTTACTGTAGAGCCCAAACACAGCAGTACATTTCCTTTTTTTGTCTTGACATACCTATGTTGCCAGTTGCTACACTGCAAAGTACAGATATGTAAAATTTGTACATTTCATAAGTATCTTATCAACATTTGTAGTATGTAAGCTGACTTTGTCAGTGGGAAGTGGAGGGGATGGTGGATGGTGTGTCACCTAGGTGAGAGACCCCTGTTTGAGACCAACAAACAACAAAACCTGTTGTTTTTTAGCAGGTCATTCCTGTGCTCCTTGCAGCTTTTCAGTGAACAAAACAGGGGTGTTTGTAGCGACCTGTTGCTGTGATTTCAGCAGGGATAGTGCCACCAAAAGTGGATATTCATTCATTTTTTCGTAACCGTTTATACTGTTAGAGGTAGAAGGGGAGCCTATCCCAGCTGACATTGGGTAAGAGGCAGGGTACACCTTGGACAGGTCACCAGACTATCACAGGGCTGACACATAGAGACAGACAACCATTCACACTCACATTCACACCTAGGGCCAATTTAGAGTTACCAGTTAACCTGCATGTCTTTGGACTGTGGGAGGAAGCTGGAGAACCCTGGAGAAAACCCACGCTGGCACTGTAATGTCAGTTCACACTAAACTAAACCAGTAAGGTACACTGGTTATAAACTAACAAGCAGGCTGGCTAGCAAGGCCTCAGCACACTCATTGTTTGATCTAAATGCATACAGAGGGTAGAAATAGGGGCATTGTTGCAAACAGGTGTTGGGTGGAATTCTGTTACTCTGCTGAATAGTGTTTCCCCTTCTTCCGGAAATTCTCATGGTGATGTGCCATAAAAACATTTAAGACCCATCCAATCTGAATTTAAGACAATTTAATACTTTTTAATTTTTTTTTTTTTTTTTTGATCAGTAAATACGTATTTAAGACATTGTTAGACTTTTTAAGGGCCTGTGACCACCATGACAACATGTTCTCACTTCCAACTAGCACATATTGTCACAATTTCGTCTCTTGGTCAGTGGACTTTCCCGTCTACATATGACGTGCTAGGAATCCTGGGTACATCTGTTGTTGACCCTCTGGAAGGCTGTGTCAATTTATGCCTGTTACATGCATTGTGTCTTTTCAAAATACACTTCCTTTTTCACAGGAAATGTACAGTTTCTGCTTGTTAGGTCCTCACAGTCTTTTTTATAAATGGACTTACATCGGTCGAACACCTCGTATTTACATTCATTTCCTTGTGCAAGAGGGGCATGTGGTTAGATTTAGAAAAAACACAGACACAGAAATCACTGACCAAGTGGCAGTATTTGAGGACTTCTGAATGAGAACAGGTTGAAGATCATCTTTTCCTAACAATAATCAAGTGTTTTGTGTCTAAACCTAACCACACATTAACCACAGCATTGTCTTACTATATAATGACAAAAACTCTGTCTGTGGGTGTATCCACGTTTTTCTCCTCACTGACTTGGTCAATCCATGTGAAATTTGGCACAGTGGTAGAGGGTCATTGGAGGATGTGAATGAAGCAATATAGACGCTAGCAAGTTGGTCAGAGATGTACTTGCCCGAAGTCAGTTTTTACTTGCCCTATAAAAATTGTTCAATTTAAGCGGCTATCAATTAACAAAGACTGAAGTTATTTTTGTGTTATGTAATCTTTATTCACACTGTATTTATTAAAACAACATGTCATGTATTGTAGCTTAATTCCTACACAAAAATGACAGTGTCAGGGCTTAAAGTGAAAAATTTGTCAATCATTCTCCGTCTATAATTTTGCGCCCTACTTGAGCCATGCCCACCTCTATTTATTTTTCACCCCTCTCTCCAGTTCTGCTGTATTAACACCGGGTTTAATATATTTTGCTTCCATCTCTCTGCCCTGCTCTACTCTACTTCAACGCTACTTAGCTCTCTCTCTACTCTACCAGTAGACTACCACATCCACCTGTTGCACAAAACGCACACAGCAGTGTTTCCCCTAGGATGGAGTTGTAGCAGCGGAGGTGAAGCACACGCATGAAAAATAATTTTCACATGCGTGAAACTTTTTTGTATGCTTGCAAAGCACAGCCTGCTGGGATGTTTCTATGTATCTACTGGCACCAGAAGGGCTCTTTAGGACTAAGTACATACAGTACATGTGTGCACAGTAATGAGCAGGTGAAATGTCTGTCTAGCTTACATATGAGGTGCCTCAAGATTTAGGAACATACAATTGTATTGAATATCATAAAAGTAAAAAGTCACTTGACATGCTGCTGTTTTGTGCTATGACCTATTTAAGTGTTGGAAGTTGTTATTTACGTGACAACGCCTGAACGCAACACAAGCTCAGCACCAAGAGTGCCGTGCTGAGCTGCTGTGCGAGCAGCGTGTTTGTCTGTGCGTAAGTAACAGCAGTCTGTTGATGGTTATTTACACACTGTCCATAACAATAACTTTGTCAGCTGACAAACTGCGCCGGGCTCGGGGGTCAGGTTTGGTCAGGAAAATGCGGCCACGCTCCGCACTCTGCTCCCCTGTGTGTGTGGCGGAACTCCGCCGTGTGCGATACAGAGAGCAGAGGACAATTGTTAACGTGTGACCATGTAGAGACAGAAATGACACGATGAAATAACACCATAAATAGTATATTGTTATGTTATTATATGAAGTGTCCGTCGTGCAAAATAATATCAATGGGGGCTGTGGGCAGGACATTGTTACACAGCGTGTGGCTGTGACTTCAGAGCAGAAGAGCACGTTTTAAAATACATTTATTTTATCAAGTAGTTATTAACTTTTACTACTTTTACCAACTTGCCCAATCGGGCAAGTGAGCTGTTAGTTTACATGCCCGACCTTGAGTTTTACTTGCCCCGGGCAATCGGGCAATCGTTATTGTTGAGCCCTGTATAAGGCAATAAATATTGCGGAGGGCGTGGCTCATCACATAAAGGTGTATAACATCTCAAGGGTTTCACCGATCACCACGCAACTTTGTAGGCATATGACCACACATAATCTGAGGGGACCCCTCCATTATTGACCCCATCAAACAAAAAGGGGGTGCTAGAGAGCTCATTTCTTATCTAGGCCTAACCGCCATATCGATTTTTATTAAACTTGGTAGATATGTATGGACTAGTTAAGACTGAAGAAAGAAACATGAAATTTTACATATCCGCTTTATAATAATGTTCAAATGTAACATGTCCATGTTTTGCAGAAATTTACAATGCCAACATTTATTGTGTGTGTCTATCCAGGTTGGCTCTCTGCTCAAATGGCCAACAGTTGCTTGAAAAACGATATGATGTACACATGTCCACCTCTCTTCAAGATGTAGGTGTATCAGTTGGCTATTCAGCTACCTTAATGACCAACCCAAGTAGAAGGAGACATAAACGTCAAATGAACTACAAAAATGAGACTAAAATGTCAGTCTTTGTTGACTACAACCAACATAATGACCAAAATGTGACCAAAACTAATACACATTTGTGTCAAAAGACTAAAACTAAATCTAAGTCAGATGAACCAGAGAAAACTCTAAGATGAATATTTCTGGTTGTATTTGACATACTTTATGTGAATAATATTTCTTAGACAGCTGGTAGAATAACTGAATGATAATACACTGCCAAAGCTCGAGTATAAAAACAAAAACATCCAAGGGTCTAAAAGGCCATTCCACAGCGTGAGTAAGCTTCCTTTATCTCAGGAATAATTCATGTTAATGGAGATACATGGAAGCACACTCAAACACGGTATGTCAAAGCCAAAAAAGAATGTTTCATTCTGTGGTTTAGATCACAGTTAAGGTCTTCAAGGGCTATGTCTCACAAGAAACTCAGTCAAGGTAGCACTGGTTTTATCACATTTAGCCATCAAACAATTTAAAATACGCTGCAGGCTCACAGGCATAATAAGCAGCTTTTGTTTCACTACTCCGGGGTGAGGAGTTACGCAGGGATATTGGATTTCAGATTATAAAGGGAATAAATCTTTTTGGTTTATGTATTGGTCCACATTTGTTTTTCTTCTTGTAGCCTTTGCATGAAACAAATATACACAGGGGAAGTTAGACTTAAATGAGAAATGAATGGATTCAAACTCTGGTTTCACACAAGAGAGTTTACACATCAGGTACTGAGAGATGAATTTCATGAAGCCTTTTTTTTTTTCCAGAGCTTTTTCCTCATTTTATAGGTGTGTGGGAAATGCTTGGGGAAATTATTGCATTTGCTGTTGCTATCCGACTACTTGAAGCCTGGTGTTAGTGCACTTTTGCTTAAGATGACATATAAATCAGAATGAAAGAAAAATGACAGCTCTACAGCGGCTGTGTCTTCCATTTTTCTAACAGCACATGATAAAATGTGGTGGACCTCAGCAACCAATTAGTGACAGGAGGCCTATGCGGGATTGTTCTGTGACCCCATAAACGCCTGTTCCCCACAGGATTTTCAACCATTACCAGATACACCATGCTACTCCCACCTGCTGATCTGATCACTCCTGCCCACAACAATGTTCTCTATTGACAGTCAGTCTGTTCCATTCTGCAATGAAAATAAGATGTTATGGATTTTGCTGGAGGCAGTGGGGAGTAAAAGTGGATAAAAATGTTAGGGATCGTGTCAATAGTTTTTGTTGTTTCCCATGGCAACAGATACAAGCAGACACTGAAATATCATTCCTCAAACTGGCAGTGATATTAGGCCTACTGTTCAAGCATCATATTCAGGATTTAATCCATATCATAAAACAAAAAACACAATTTCTTGCTCACCTCTGCCGTGAAGTTTATTTGTCCAGGTTATAAGATACCTGTCTGATATTTCTGCTTCCACCACAGTACAGTGGAGATGAATGGGATTTCATTAGTGTGCACACAGCATTGAAAAATTACATTTAAAACAATTCAACAGCAACGTCTCACAGACAAGCAGGATATCTCAAAATCTGTTGTGCTCACTAACTGCTGTTTCCCTGAGTGGAGAACAACAGACCCGATCAGAGCTTTGTTGATAGGTTTAAAAATGGGGATGTCAAGAGTTAAATCCACAAAAATACCGGCTACCGGCAACTTTTAAGGTTGTACAATTAGTTTAATGAGTTGACGACGTGAATCCATCAGCTCACCTTAAATTTCAATGTGACAACTTTTACCATTACTTTAGTTTTAGTGTCTGTCTTGGAAGACTAAAGCTGTGTCTCAAATCACGTACTTCCGTACTTACACTTACTATTTTGAGTGCATAAGTGCGTTCACACTGAGAAGTATGGAAAAATGCAGTGCACTATGAGTACCCAGATGGTGCACTCAAAACGGTCAAGAAGTTGAGTGTGGAACTATGGACACTTCTCGCCCTCAATGGTCGCCATCTTGGCTACGTAGCGGAAGGAGAGGGACCACTTTTCAAACTGGAAATAGCGGCCGAGGACTGTGCGACTGTGAACGTCGCTGCATTGTACAAATACATGTGTTTTTTGGACTAAGCACCACTATACTGTTGTCAGGTATAAGCCTGCAGTATGTTTATTGGGTTAATTTAGCAGTCTGTAATGATTTGGTACCCCGAACGATAACGCGAATGCTAATGCTAGTTTGCTAACTAGTTAATTTGGGGTCGTCATTTCAGGTGAGTGCACAACGGCTGTGTTTGGTTTGAGACAACACTACCCTGTTGAAATTTGCGCACTACATAGTGCACACAGTATACTACATACAGTAGAAGTATACTAATGGAAGTATGTGATATGAAACACACCTTAAGACTTTTAGTAATGAGTGGATCTTCAAGCGTTTATATTAAGTTCGACTGAATTATGTGAATTGCATAAACCCTAATCCTCACTTGGAAAAAAAAAAGCGTTGTTGTGGAGCGTTGTTCCTGTGGACCCTGGCCGGCTGCACTTGCCTGAGAGGGACTTCATGCACAACTGTTCTGTGGACAATAAAAAGGTGCAGGCGTTCCTTTTATGTCACAGGTGTTGAGAAAATACTCTAGTGCTGGACGGAGCAGTGACAACAACCCCGCCCACATTTAAGGGCACTGTTTGCAGTGGAAACGCTAAAAGCAACTAGGGTCTAGGTACCACGTCAGAAGTTACTTTTGGCTCCAAAGTTACCATACTGAAAGTGTTTGGTGGAAACGTGGCTTATAGGTTCATCTTGCTATTCTTCAATTTATTGCACTGCGCACCACCTGGGTTGGGTGGAAGCTAACTGGCTGCACCGATAATTCAGCAATTACCGCTAGTAACACTGTCCAGACCCAGCAGTGTTGCTATGGAAACATTGTGGCTACCCTATGATCTGCCTCCAGGTCTAGTTGGTGAGTAAGTGGCTCAGTTTTGATTTGCAAACCCACTGTAGCATTTTAACTCACTGTTAGCTTTGTTAGCGCCATGTTAGCACGGCTAGTTGTGCAAATATAGTTAACAAAGGTAAAGGGGTTTTGCGGCTCAAAATTAAGCCACTTTCTCATCAGGGCTGCAGTTTCCACAACTGTAATCGCAGATGAGCAGCATCGCTAACTAGCTCCCACCTAACCCGTTTGGTGTGCAGTGCAGAGTGGCTGAAGATAACATTAGATAATCAGTGGAGACAAGAGTGGGGGCAGAGGGCACTAAGTTCCTGCATGTTAGCGTGGCTAGCTGTCTGTCCGTCAGCAAAGCCAACAGAAAATAAAGTAAATGTCACAATGCAACACAAAACATTAAATTGTCATCACCTTCAAATGGATAGCACTTTGAAAAGCTACCTGAGTCGAAGGAGCTCTGGACTAGAAGAAAAGAACCTCTTATATTTCACGTCATTTTGCAAAAAAAAAACCCCAACTTGTCAGTTACCAGCTAATTGGTGTCAGGCTATTGAAAGCAAAATTAACCAATACTGACATAATTGATAGTGACAGAGAAATTGCCACAAAAGCAGCACCATAAGCTTTCATGAGACTGATGAATAGAAACTCTTAAATTGGTCACGAAAATCTGAGAAACAGGAAGTTAACAGCTCTTATAAATCACAGCTGATGTGTCGACTGAAAATGGCATATACCTCAGTTGCTACTAATTTGTTAATTGGCCAAATAGAGTGATTACCTCCAAAATAACCTCTAACATTTGTTTCCCAAGATTCCAATAATGGCACAGCCCTCTGGCCTCAATCAGAGTTTGCAGAATGAGTCAAAGGGACATTTAGATTAGCCATGTGATTGGAAAATGTAACACAGGCAGGAAAAAGGAGGTGAATACACTGACGAGAGCTTCCTCTCACTGAGAGACTCTTTCTACAATCTCTCTTTGCCTCAAAATATGGGTCTCATTTCATCATGGCTTTTGCCCTGATGTTGGGATAATGTGTGTAAATATTTTCCATGACACACTGTGGTGACAGAAAGCAAAGCATAGGTTTTCTGCCTTTTTCCATTTGCACAGCTCCGTCTGCAGCACTGCAGCGGCAACATGCTGCCACCCAGAAAAGCTCTGTGCATTGACATCAAAGCACAAACAGGCTCCACCAACACATAAAAGTTCTCAGAAAAGAATCAGGACTTGGGAGTTATGGAAATGATAACTGCCGCATTATAGGGCCCTGTGTCCCACACAATTGCTATAAGTCACTTTTATAACTCCTAATTAAGTCTCCTATAAATTCTTGATGCATCTATGTACAGTGCTCTAAATCAAATGGCTTCTGTTGGCATCGCCGTGGCATATCCCATATGGGAGGGAAGGGGAGGACTGGTTTTATACCCCACAATTTATGGAGCCTGCAAAGTACACAGCAGCATGGATGATCCTATGGAGGGAGGTATGGGAAAAGGCTATGCTAATGAACCGTCTGGATTGTTCTGAATGAGGGACCATAGGGAATCTAGAGTACGCTTGCCACTGTATCTACAGAGGAAACAGCAAATGAATTAATTAGTTTGGCAATGGATTAATCTTTCATCATTTATTGAGCAAAAAGTCATTCTCATTTTCCATGGGAGGATATGCTACTTTTTTTATTTTTGGTTTTATATTGTTGTTAACTGAAAATCTTTACGACTGTTGGTCAGATGGAACAAGACAGCGTTTTATAGACAAAACAATTTATTACTGAATCAGGAAAATCGATAATTAAAATAACTATTGGTTGCAGCCCTAATCAAAAGTTATATTAAAGTAATCACAAGCAATAGCACCACAGCAAAGGTTGTCACCAGCACAGAAACCTGGGGTTTGTTTTCCCGAAGTGGTATTCAGATCCTTTACATCAACTAAAATAATATGAATACGAGTTAATCGAAATAGAATTTACTTAAGGAGCAGTTAATATCACACTGTAAAAATATTCTGTTACAAGTGATTCCTGTATTGACAATATTATTTAAAGCCCCCAACAAGGAACTTTCATTTTGAGTTGATTTTGGCGACCCTGTGGACAAAAGCGGTAGTGTTTTGCTGGAATGAAGCCTACATTTCCCATGAGCTCTAGCGCGTATTGTTGTAAAGACGCTTACCTGGCTCGCACATGTGTTTGTTTTGGGGATGAATGAAACAACAAGACGGGAAAACTTTGCCCCCGCTCCTATCAGGGATCCCAGCTCACCTCTGCGGCGCCCCAGCTCCACCTCTGCGGCGTAAGCACCACCACCGCCGGGGTAAACGCAGCGGTCGGCTGGTAAGGCTGAAGGCCTGTTTGGCGAGCACTTCCACGGCTTCTTGGACTGAGTATGGAGCGGTGCCTCGCCTCTTTATTTCTCGGCACTCGCTGGACCCTGTCGACGCCTGGCTGGTACCTGTCGTCGGCTCGGATGAGGTGTTCCAG